>NC_133769.1:195488829-195510597 GCF_003597395.2 Chelonoidis abingdonii
GCCACCCTGGCCTCCAAAGTCCATATGTGGTCTCTGAGGGTCAGGAGCTCCTTGCACCGACTGCACACATATGCCACCCACCCACAGGGCAGGTAATCATACATGCTACACTCAGTGCAATAAACTGGATAGCCCCCACTCTGCTGCTAGGCTTCTGCCTGCATTGTCTCCTAGTTAATGAAAGGGTGGTTTAAAGAAAATGGTTTTTAATGTAGTTTGGTTTATAGGTTTTAAGGGGACTAAAGGGGTACAGATAGGACCTACAAGAGACCCCCGCTCCCTTACCACTCCCCTGCCCAACTCCCTTGCAAAACTCCCTGTTAGCAGCCCCTGTTCACAAAGCTCCCTGGTCGCTTGTGCGCGGCTTTATAAAGCCCTGGCCTGAGTGAATGCCCCGCCCACTGATTAAGGCTCAGCCAATTACCAGATTACCAAAACCAAATTAAATTGTATTTTAACATGTTTTTCTCATAGATCTTGATAATATGAAACTTCCTCTCCTTTCTTATAGTCTTGGATGATCTTTGAAGTAATTAGCAATGTTGACATTTATAGTATCATCTCTGATATCTGAGGTAACAGATTGAAATAAATGAAGTAGTCTATACTTTCAGAGCTATTGTTTCAGAATGCTGCATACTCAGGCAAACGTTGCTTCATTGGCTATACTCTGGCCGCGTTATGGTTGTGAAGAGAACCTTCAGAACAGCTTGAGACTAACATTTAAAAAAAATGATATCACACTCAAGAGAACAGTTGAGAGGTCTGTCCAGGCTTCACCCATATCCCAGCTAATCTTTCATGCCCTAACAGAAGGAAACACCCCACGCTTTGGGAAATGCTGGTTCAGGGGATTTACAATGAGGCATGTTGATTCTCACCTCAAGGTCACTTGATCAGAGTGCATCCAGCTTGTCAACTCCTAAAATTCATTACCTGAAAATGTGAGGACTTTTTGATGGCTCATGTGAACAGACATGCTAGCATCAGGTCTGTTTCATACTGAGGCCATATCAACGCAGCATGCAGGCTACACATAGCAAAAACACTGCAGTGAAAAAGCAGGCTCCATCTATGCTGTGGCATGTAGCTACATGTCAGTGAAAGGCTCTGGCAGCAGGAAGGTAGTGGGTAAAGGCTCTGTCTGCTTCCCATTTCATGAGCATTTCTCAGTGACAATGAAAGACTGTCAGCTCCCCAGTTCAGTAGTCTTTCCCTGCTGCCAGGGATTGAGGGGAGGAACTCCTGCAGTGGAGAGTCAGAGTGACATTATACTGCTAAAAACAGTAGTGTAGACAAGGAGGCACAGCTTGGGTGAGCAGAAAGTCGTGTAGGGTACATTCCTGAGTACATACCCACCAGGTTCAGGTGTGTCTTTATTTGCCTGAGTAGTGACTCCCCATGTCCACTACAAGGCTATGTGTCCACCCAGGCCATGATGTGTGTAGTGTAAATACTCTACTTACCACAGAAAGGAGCGTGCAGTATAGACTATCTTGAGAGGTAACATTATAAAAGGGAATATCGTTGGCAGCCAAAGACTGAACAGTGCTTCTTCTGTGTCTAGACAGGAGGTGAGGAATAAGAAATTCCTCTATGTCTGGTGAAGAATACAGAAAAATCTTATATTATTACCCACTGAGCTACACTCTTTCCTCAGAAAATAGTCTACTTTATTCAGAGCTTTTTAATCTGGCACTTATCCAGAGCACTGAGTTTGATTAAAATAATTGGAAAAAAAGTTTTTAAAAATTAGAACAATATGAAAAAGAGAGAAAAAAAGCTATTTTCTCAGGACACTTTGGACCATGGATTCATTATAACTCCCTCTACCCCACCCCATATATTTTCTTCTGGCCCCCTACCCCCATTAAATTGCTTCATTAAAAATTACTGTTCCTTATTGTTTCCTAAAAAGATTTCACCAAGAAAGCACTTTGTATGAAATTATAAATGCTTCAACTACAATTGGAGCGTAGTGCCAGGCCTTAGTGAAATTAAATATGACCATGTTTGGGAGCATGGCTACAATTGTGTGTTCAGTGGTTTAGAGTGGCATAAAACAGAAGTGGCTTCCATAATGCAAAGGGTATGGACAGAAGCAGTTTACGTAACAAACACAACAGGGATGAGATTTCTAAAGCCAACTAAGGTGGTTGGAGACCATATTACAATTGGATCCAACTTCTTTAGGTGGCTTTGAAAATCTTAGTGTGTATGTTACCGGACCTATGGTCCAAAGTTAGTTATCCAGATCTCCATGTAGATGGGACTCTCTGCATGTGGATCTTGCCTTTACTGTGTGGAAGTGACTGTTTGGAAGGGAAAATAAGCTGCTTTTGTAGTACGGTCATTTCCCTCCTAGAATACTTGACAGGATCCTACATGGGTCTAGGGTCCACCTAAAGGCACAGGGATTGAGCAAACTGAGGATAGAGAGAGGGTAGCCTTGTGTTGGATGGGGGCAGGGATAAGATGCACACCATTCCGCTTCTGGACTCAACAGTTTGGGTTGTAATACTTGTTTTACAAAGATCCCTCCGCTATCCCTTTTCCGTACTGGGGAAACCATTTGTCTCTTACTTGAACCCTTATGCTTAGGACTGAAAAGTGGAAACCTCAGCCTCTTACAAAGGCACATTTCAACAAATCATCTTTTTTTCATTGATCCAATTTTTTTTGTCATTCCTCTTTTAAATGTTTCTGTATTAGGCGTTTGAATTCCTTTTTACTCAGGTATATTTCTATATCAAATTCTTCCATCTCCTACAGTGCTTTTAGCTGCTTTGTCTGGTATTTTATTCCGTTATCCCATTATACGCTGCCATGTAGGCTAAATCTGCATGTATCTCGATCTGTAGCAAAGCCCTCATTTGGACTTCCTTCCTTTATGGTCACCACCCATTTCCTCCCCCAGCTGGGCTTCATCTTCATTTGGACTGGCCTGTCCTCCACCTGCAACTGGGTGCCTTACTTGAGCCTACCCATAGTTAACCCTTTTAATGCCAGTATGATGTATATACCCCTATCATAGCCCCGACTGTGAAAAGCATCCTCATTCAGAAAAGGCACTTTAAGAATAGAGGCTTAACATTCTTAAAAGTAAACATGTGCTTAAGTATTTTCCTTAGGGCTACAGTTTACATCTCACAAGTGGTTTAGTACAGAGTTGTGGGTTGATTCCTATTTTAGCCAAACCAGTTTCTATTTCCAGAATCTTCAGCTATCCTGCTTAGACATAACTTGACAGTAGAAAGAGTTATTTCTAAAATATCAGCTCAACAGTGCTGTGTATTTTTTCTGTTAAATTTGAAGCTATTTTTATTTATAGAAATTTACTTAGTAAAGAATGTGAATGACTAGTATTAGGTTCATCATATTCTTATAATTTTCAATCTAAGATACTGTTTCATAGAATTAATCATTTGAGCATAACGAAATCAATTGATATATTTAAGCTTGTATGTTATTCATTGGGGTCAATACAATTTAATGCTGACAATAATTAAGTAACAATAATGCCTACTTTTCCACTACTTGTTATTTTTATTAAGTAGCATGATATTCAGAGGTCATTTATAACATTTAAATTTGTTGGTTCACAACATTCTCTTGAGAATGATCTTTAAAGTAATATTCAGTTTTCCTCCCAAGCAACAGTGAAGAAACACTGCCCTCATCTGTCCAAGAGTAATACATCTTTTTTAAAAGCTGGATTTTTAGAGAGCAGAACTAGGTCAGAATAAATTGAAATTAATACTGACCCATAAGGACAAACAACATTTCTTTATGGGGTATTGTTTTCAACAAATTCTCTCTACACTGTTACCTGTTTCCACACTCTTTTTCTATGTTGACTATCAAAAGACTTAATCATATTTGAGCTGCATCCTTTGATTTTTGAATAAGACATTTTGATCAGTTACAAGCTATCTGTCACATTCTGTCTTGTTAAAAATGTGCATCCAATCCTTCAGTGACTTACACATGTAAGTACCTTCACTCACAACAGGAGTTTTATGAGACCAATATTGAGTAATTAACAATGTACCTTTTATGGTATATCCTGCAACTATTCATTATTGTATTTTTATTGTTCTAATGCTTGATATGTATATTTAGAAACTGAAAACATATTGTCATCACCATTTCTGCACTTTTGCCCATTGCCACAATCCCCAAATTTTAAATAGTTATTTGTTGATGGAGAAATTCTGAAAACATTTTTTAAACCCACCAACGTTAACTCACATTACTGACTTTGGATCCACTTTAGTATGATTTTTTTTTAAGGGACCAATATAGGTGCTGCATAAAATGCAAACGCACAAATTTGAAACAATTTGCGTGTCTCTGTGAATTCTTCACCTACCACTAGCCTGGATATCATCTATGAAACTTGTGCCCCTAGCATAATTAGGTCCACATCTTTAAAGGCACACTAACAAAATGTGTAACTACAACAATAATAACCAAACAGAAAGAATGCAATTGAATTTTCAAAAGTTAGTGTAAATTAAAATCTGCTCAGGTTCCTGAATGTGGCCTAAGTTTCAGATATGGCTGAACAGATGAGTTTTCAGGAAGAAACCGTGCAAAACTGGTAGATTCAGATGGTTTTGACATTAAACCAGACAAAACTTGAAAAATTTTTGATGAAGTTTGCTTTCAATTTGGGGGTTTATTTGAATGAGATATTCAGACCTAAACTCAGGACATTTTGAGCCCAGCACAAAACAGGAAGTTAAAAAACAGGAAATGAGAGAATTTCTCTTCCTTCATTTATTCTCAAAACAGCTGTGCAAAATCTGTAATTTGGCTTCTCATGAGCCCCATGAACACACATTGAAGACTTTCATACAGCTCTATTGAGAATACATGACAAAAAGACTCCCTTCCCCCCCGCCTCCCCAGACCAGCCCACAACATTTTGGCACCTGAGGCAGGGAGCTCAAAGGATGCCCACATGCCCCCTTGCTTGGGCCAAAACTTTGAAAGGTCTCAATTCCGCCTTCTTCCTGTTCTACTCCTCTCATGGTACTCCTCTGATACTTACCCCAATAAAGGAGAACAAACAACTTAAATTGCCTTGTTCAAAAATTTTAAGTAACACTTAACTTTCAAATGCCTGAACAGCAAATGTAACTTTTCTTGTCTGTATCGTAAACAATGGCATGAAGATCTGTTTGAATAATCAAAGTGGTGCTTTCCATGCCTTCTTGGTTGCAAAGATTTGAACTGCTTCCTGAAGATCCACAGTCTGGGCCAGCTTATGCTCTATTGAGATGGTTGCAAGGCTGACCTGCCTCTCCTGTGTCATTGTGGAGCATATGTGTGTTTTTATTAATATCAGCTTTGAGAAGCTGCATTCTCTACTGGCAACTGTTACAGGAAGCATTAGAAGTATGGGCAGAGCAACAAAAGCATTTGGAAAGAGGGTGGTCTCTTATTTGTGCACATATATTCTAGAACAGCCTTTGGAGTTGAACCTGCTGAAATGTATCTTGAAATGGCTTTCAGTTCATCACCTAAATCACTTGCATCAATATCGCATATGTCATCATGTGTCAACACTGTCTCTAGTGCCCTGCATTGCTGGTGTAGGTCTTCAGGTATAGCGAGGAGTTTTGGAATATCATACAACATCCCAAATACACTGCTGTGTTCCCTGAGCTACATGAAACGTTCAACTGACTGTATTGCACAATCTAGCACCTGGTTAAAGAATTCAACTTTGAATTGTTGTTTGGGGTCTCTTATGGGATTATCCCGTGCCTCATAATCAAAATGTCATCTTCAATGACTCTTGTATTCTTGAATGGCAGCAAAAATAGCTTCAGTGTGAAGTTCCTCTGCCAACTTCTGTGCACTCTTCAGAACATTTTGAAATCCCTCATCTGACCGATAAGACTGTAGCTATGACTTTGCTTTGTCCAGTTGTTCCATTGCTCCAGATATATCAAGGTCAACACTTTGGAGTCTCTTGCTTACAACATTTATTTCAATCAGTATGTCATGCCACAACACTAAGCCACACAGAAATTTGAAGTTATGTATGTTTCTGGTGACTCCATTTCCCTCTGCCACTGTTCTCCCACAAACAGTTCCTGTCATAGCATTATCCTCCATAATGGTAACTATGGCATCATCTATCATCCCAATTTGGTGTTTGATAGGCTTTATTGCCTCCACTCCACTTTCCCATCCTGTGGTACTCAATGGTTTCAGTGTCAGAGAGGATGTTCCCAGATGTTGCTTCAAAATCTGCCGTCGATGAGTTGATGCAGAGAAAAATACATAGATGTTTTGGATTACATTAAAAAATTCAGCAGCCTCACTAGAAGCTGATGCTGCATCACTGACCACCAAGTTCAATGAATGAGAACTGCATAGAATGAAAAAAGCTTGAGGGTTTAACTCTCAGATCCATGTCTGCACTCCTCTGTTCTTTCATCTCATGTTGGCATCATTATCATAGCCCTGACCCCTCATGTCAGCTATTGCAATTCCCGTATCTTCCAGCTTTTTAAGAAGCACAGTTGTCACACCAGCTCCTGTAGTATCATCAATGTCAATACCTTCTAGAAAATGCTCTCTGACAATCACCATTGCAGGGACATTTTCACTAGGTTCTGTTGTTTTTATAAAATGCACCATTAAAGTCATTTGTTCCGTATGGCTGATGTCAGATGGGTAGCCCAGAATAACAGAGTAATATCTGGCTGACTTCAGATCTGCCACAATCTTCTCTTTGACTTTTGTTGCCAGTAACAGTATGATCTCATTTTGAATTGTTTTTCCAAGGTAGTGATGTGTGTACATTTCTTGGATGGTGACTCTTCTTAGATGTTCCTGGGGTAGAGCATCCAACTCAGCATCAGCTCCACAATTTTAAGGACGTTTCCATTGTTTGTCACATACAGCTGATCTGAAGTGCAACTCAGCACTAGCTTTTGGGTAGCAAGCATTCTCACAATGACAATGAGCCTTTTCAGAACATTTTGCCAGTAAAGAGACTGTAATGCAATCGTCTCTTGATGCTGATCATCTATGATGGCCTTTAACCTTAGTCTGATCTCAAGCTCTTTTCGCATATGGAATGCTGTCTGGTGGTTTGTTGCTTTCTCATGTCATGCCAGAGTTGTGGACAGATTTTTCCAGTCCTTTGTTCCATGGCTTCTCCACTTTGTCACTATTGGGGATTTCACACCAGTAATGTGTTGGATGGAAACTTCTATTTTCATTGTCTTTGGGGAACATGAAGTTTTTCACTTGCTGTGGCCCATGCAGTACAAGGAAGCCCCTCAGGCTACTGCTCAAGTGGGTCAGCAGTCCTGGATCATCTAGACTGAAGGAACTAAACTCAGCAGCAGCTGTTTCTTGCACCTCCGCCATACTCTTCTCTCATCTACACTTTTCTTCAGGCATGGTTACATCCATTTGAGATGGAGATACAGATGCTGCAATAGTTGCCAGGTCACCTGCGCTCTGACTGGAAGATCAGGCATCTCCCCACCACTCACATCTTCACTGAGGCCAGAAGGCTGACCGTGAACATGTGTCTATGTATCGCAGAAGAGCTCCTTCTTGCTTAGATAGAAAAGCTTCCTTTGCTTGCTTTCTTTTTCTGAATGCTGCCCCAGGGGCGCATTTTCTTCTTTCACTCATGACTGCTGTTCTGTGCCAGCTATAGTGGCTCTCAACACTCAATTGAAGGGGACAAATAAAAGGCTGGTAGCAAGGCCTGAATGAGGGAAGATATCAGACTCTTAAAGGCCTAATTGGCTCCTACTACTTCAGTTGACTTACTGTTCTCCTCAAGTGGGTTCAGGGAAGCAATAGGAAACAGGAAGCTCCCTGAGAAGCTGGTGTTAATCAGTCCAGGCTCCTGGGAGTGCTAAAGAGGTACATAAGAGACTCCTCCTCCTCTCTCTCCCTGCAACTCCCTGCTGCTTTCTGTTATTCCCTCTCACCTTTTCTCCTGCCTGCCTGTTCTGTCTCTTGTGCCCTTCTTCCTCCAGCACAGCACTCCACCATCTCTGTGCATCTAGAACAGAGAGAATACAGACACACCAGCAGCAGACAGAATTTTCTACACTCTGGGTCCTACTGGTGCCCCCCTTTCCCGTCCCCACAGTCTGGCACATGAGGTGGCTGCCTCAGTTCACCTCATGGTAAGGTCAGCCCTGCCTCTCCCACCCCACCGCTTGATATTCTCAGAGGGTATTGGGTCTGAATCTATATCTATCACAGGATTTTGTACAGGCATCCATCATTATCATAATACCTAAGATCCCCTTCCCTTTCTCCCAGTTAATTAGATGGGTGTTTTACAAACCATAGGAACCTTCCTGGAATCGCCATACTAGGGATTGGCAAATTAGACCTCAAACTTATTGATGTTTGCCTATCACTAATCTTGACCAGCCTGGACTTCATTCAAAATATTGACCTAATGTGAGTTTTATACGATGTGGCTAGTACACAAATTGTGACTGACTCCTGAGTGGGTCACCAAAGATACCAGTATGTTAAGTGCAGAGGATGAACAGATGCATTTCCCCTGAAAGGGTGCTCTAACAGGCAGGGGTTTAGGTATGGCCTAGCATTGTTCCTTACATATATGCTCTCAGAGACAGACCACCTGCCTAAGGGAGATCAGCAGTAAATATGCTTTCTCCATGAGCCTGTGATCTTCAAAGATATTTTGCCTCCTGAGACACATTCCCTCCCTGAATTCTAACTGAGGTTGGATGACTTTGTGCCAGATCAAAGCAAGGCCATGGATTAAAGAAAACAAACCAAAGCCCCATTGCAGATCCTGCTGAGATCTATCGGATACTCCCCTCTGCAAACTAGCCTGATGATTTAAAAAGGTTGATGATAAATATGTGTGGCAGATTTTATTTGGGAGCCAATTATACAACATATTTTAACCCTTCTGAAATATTGTGGAAATGATGAGGATTGCAATACTCACTCCTAGAGAACAAGTGTTATAATGCCCTATACATCCTTTATATAGTATAATGTACTTTGTCTAATCTGGAAGATATTTCCAAAATGATAACATTTAAATTTAGTGAATTATGTAGAACAATACACTCCAAGGATATACTTGGACCAAAAAAGACTAGAGGAGAAAGGCAAAAACTGAAATATGGGTATGTGTATTGTGGGTTGGGAGAAAACAGAACTGTAAATTGGGCAGTCATTTATTGATGTAACTTTTTTTATAATTATGTTAATAAAAAATAAAATAAGCATGGAGATATACCTATCTCATAGAACCGGAAGAAACCCTGAAAAGTCATTGAGTCCAGCCCCTTCCTTCACTAGCAGAACCAAGTACTGATTTTGCCCCAGATCCCTAAGTGGCCTCCTTAAGGATTGAAGTCACAACCTAGGGTTTAGCAGGTTAATGCTCAAACCACTGAGCTATCTAATCAGTAATGATAGGGGGGGATTTGAACTCACCAGAAGATATTTGCATATTATCTGCATAACAAGGAAAATTAAGATTGAAGTAATAATGGAAGAGGGGAGTCAGAGCTGCTTATAAATATAGAAAAGCACAAGGCTCACCCCAACCTGGGAAACAGTGGAGAGATCTGAGAGAACTGGGTGGCCTGAGGTGAATTTTTAACATTCTAATCAGGAAATATTAAGAGATGAACTAAACCCAGGGAATTCTGTCCCTGATTGTCTTCTAGAACGGCTGAGCTCTTGGAGATAGAAACCTCTGAAGGTTTACTCAATTTGTCAATTATAATAGGGGAAGAGATCATACTCCCAAGTATAAGGCTTAAAGCATGATTCAAAAAGTTTTCATACTCAGTTCCTAAAAGTAACATTGAGGCTACACAGTGACTCCTTCCTACCTCAGAGAGAGTGACTGAAGTAGATAATTATCCAATGTAACATGAGCAAGAATATTAAAGCAGATTTATGAAAAAAGTTGTAAAGTAGAGGAAAAAAAGGGCTCTTGCTACACTTGATACTGTAGTGGTACCATGACTTTGGTACAGCTTACGATTGTAGAAAAGTTCATGTTACTGTGTATGCAAGGTATTGTGAAGTTAACGCATCATCAGCATATGCGGTGGAAGAAGTTGACATGGTGAAGAATTATGATCTGATGTAAGTAACCACTACCATTAATAATTTATAGTTACTCATAGAGCAGGCTTGTCTGCCAAGGCTATAGTGAGCAAATAGTTAAGAGACATTATATTTGCCTGGATGGTATCAATATAGAATGTTCGCCTACAACTGATTTAATTGGACTACTCATGTGAGTACAGCCATCCACATGCTGAAGTGTTTTCAGGATCTAGTGGCTAGACATCAGCCTTTTACTAATTAGTTGATGTGACTGAATAATTTTAGCCAAGAACAATCCAATTTTGCCCTTTCTTTTTGCCCAAGAATTGCCATAGACAGGCTTATTTTTCTACAATTTATAGTCTTGGGGCAAAGATTGTTTTGCAAGCATTTGAGCTATGTGCCATACAACAAGGTTCTCCTCTGACTGGAATCTTTATGACATTAACTCACCCACCTTGTCTCTCTGGAACCTTTGAGAGCAGACATAATACAAATATCAATTTATTTGTTAGCCACATTTACTGAATAATTTCTGGAAATAATTCTTGGTTTGTGGATTATTATGGAGAGATTGTAGCAAGTATTTGATATTCTGAAATGTTGATCCATTTCAAGTTGATACCAATACTATGTTACGTTTTTGTTCACTGATTGGCTGAGGGTGTTTTTCCAGTCAGAATACTTTTGTGGATTCAAAATTCACTTTCTGAAAAGTTACTGTTTGCTTAACATTTGCTCCTTCCCTCCAACATTGCTGCCCATAGACTCCTTAACAAGTATATTCTCAAAAAGCAAGCACACCCACAAAAAGGAGTAAACAGATTCAAAGCAAATTTGTTTAAAAAATTAAGCAACGTAGCCACACACTTTTCTTGCAATATTCACCCAGCTGTACTACTCAATCCCAGAACGTGTGAGATGGTTCTTATTACGTTAAAAGAATCTGCTTAAAGAAATTAAAAATGCAGCATTCTAAAATGCAAAATAAAACAAGCAGCATACTGAATTGTTTGCAAGCAATTCAAAATGTTTATTACTGAAAAGTTAACATTTCTGTAGTCAAAATCTATACTAATTTGCCAATATGTCAATGCAAAAAGGACACTGTGGATTCTAGGTGTCCAGTACTGCACATGCTTTTCCTAAGATCTAACACTGAACTCTTTAATCTTCATCATATTGAAAGTCTTTGCTTTCTCCCTTTCCCTCCCCTCAATAGAAAATCAGTTTTGAAAAGCTAGCATAATTATGGATATAACAGGCACCTTGTTTTGTTTTATGATCATAGAAATTGAAACTAATTGTTGTTGGTTTCTTCTTCACATATTTGGTTTCTATTCTTCACATATTTACTGAGAGATTTAGTCCTTACCCTCAGGAAAATAAACAGAAACAAGCCAGTGATCAGAATAGTATTCAGAATAAATATTACATAAAAAAGAAACAAATGCATATGCAAACCCAGCCAAGTTTACTTTACAGGTGGAAGAGAGCATTAATGTCATTCTGTTACTTTTGAAAATGTTAGTCATTTATAAAAAGCACCTAAGTGACTCAGGAGCCTGAAGCCTATTAACATTCAGTTGGAATCCGGTTTCTGCGTTACTTAAGCACTGAAAGAATGTGACACATAAAAGCACAGATTGGGATGAACTAGGAGGTAGGGAAAAAAACCAAAAAAACCCACCAACACTCCTGATAAGAATGTTTCAAAAAGTTGTTAAAGTTTTCTTTCTCTCCACTATTCAAAGTGATTTATAGTAAAGTGTAGAAGCAGATGAGGTCTCCATGTGATTTGTTTGGATGCCTGCACCACATGTGAATCAATATCAGATTTTTCTTTTCCATGTCACACATTCTTTTTGTTTAATATACAATTCTGCTGAGATTGATATATGATGCAACTATTAGAGGGTCAGGAAGTTTCTTGACTAAATATTGATCAAGGTTATTTAAAGAGGAAAAGTCCACTACCTCAATACAGCAGAAGGGATTTACATTTTATCTCACCTGATCTAGGCCCAGATCCGGGCTCTGATGCATTCCCAGCAAAAGCTCCGCTGAATCCTCATGACCCAGCCAGGCTAACTGGTCTTAGAATTCTCTAGAGAATCTAGAAAGTAACCTCCCCCTAAACCTGATTTCATGATAGTTATGTTTCATGAAATTCAAATCTCCTCCCCTGGTGCACAGTTGCTAACTTTACTCCCCACCCTGGTGCAGGTGGATGATACCAGTAAAGGCAATGCATTGCTGATGGCCCCATAGGGGGATGGGCTTCTCTGAATGACAATTAGTAGCAAACAGCCTGGGTCGAGCAGCATGCAAACCTTCCTCATTACAACTTCATAAGAGCAGTCAACTGAAGGGAACGGCAGCCCAGGTGGATAAAGCTCCGCCTTAGAAAATGAAGGATCAGGGATAAAGGAAAAGTCTAACACACGCTCCTCAGCATCGCTTGCTGCTGGAGCATTATCCGCTACCCATAGCAGTGCCACCCAGAGGATTCAGGGGGCCTGGGGCAAAGCAATTTTGGGGGCCCCTTCCATAAAAAAAATTGCAATACTATACAATACTATATTCTCATGGGGGTCCCTGTGGGGCCTGGTGCAAATTGCCCCACTTGCTCCCCTCCATGGGCAGTCCTGGGAAAAATAAACCTTCTGCATCTCAGCACAAACCCAGTTTTGAGAAAACTTCTTTACAAGGTATCACTGGTTCTCAGCATCAGCTAGTGCTAAAAGGCACTAAAGCTCATTAAAAGAGCTGGACAACTATTTTCCGTCAAAACTTTTTTTGGATTGAAAACTAGAGGTTTTTAAAAAGCAGAAAAAAATCATGGACAATGTCTGCTTTCCTTCAAAATTTGTTGAGGTTTTTTTAATTGAAAAGCTGAAATTAGTTTGCCAAAACCTGAATATGGTTTGAGGTTTCAGAAGTGTGCGGCCAAATATTTGCTACTTGCTGTGTTTGATTGTTTAAAGAAATAATAAAAAAAAATTCTGCTAAAAAAACCCCCAAAGCTTTTGAACCACCTTAGCTTGTGACCAAATGCCTGAGCCCATCCAGTCAGAGATTTTCCCAGCTTTCTCATACTCTGCTGGCTTCCTTGACTCATATCTGTCTCCATAACTTTGGGTTAATTTAGGTTAGAACAGGGATCGGCAACCTATGGCACAAGTGCCAAAGACGGCACGCGAGCTGTTTTTTAATGGCACGCGGCTGCCTGCTGGCACTCCATGTGCCATTAAAAATCTTGCCGACACGACAAGCTGCAGGGTCTGTGCTCCCCGGCTGAAGTGTCCGGCCAAGCACAGCAAGCCACCAGCCCCTCCTCCGCCTTCCCCTGGAGCCCTGCCGCCATGCACGCAGTGCTCTGGGGGCCAGGGCTGCACGCTCCCGCAGGGCAGTGTTTGGCTCTGTGGGGAGAGAAAGACACTCCCCGCTTATCTGGAGCCCTGCTGCCAGGTGCACAGCGCTCTGAGGGGTGGGGCAAAGCTGTGTGCATGCTGCGGCAGGGCTCCGGATGGGCGGGGAGCCTCATGGTAAGGGGTCTGGGGCCAGGGAGGTTGGATAAGGGGTGGGGGCAGTCAAGGGACAGGCAGCAGGGTGGATGGGATCCCGGGGGTGGTTAGGGGTGAGAGTCTCTGCAGGGGGCAGTCAGGGAGCAGGGGGCATTGGATGGGGCATGGGAGTTCCGGGGTCTATTAAAGGGTGGGGGGTAGATAGAGGTCAGGGCAGTCAGGGGACAGGGAGCAAGGAGGGTCAGGGGGGCAGTTAGGGTGGCAGGGTCTCTGGAGGGGGTGGTCAGGAGACAAGGAGCTGGGGGGGTTGGATGAGTCGGGAGTTCTGGGTAGGGCTGTCAGGAGGTAGGGGTGTGGAGAGGGGTTCGGCAAGCAGGGAGTGGGGGCAGGGTTTGTACGGGTCTAGAGTTCTGGGGGCATCCTGTTAGGGGGCAGGGAGTGGTTGGATGGGACATGGGAGTCCAAGGGGTTCTGTCTGGGTGCGGGGGTGTGGATAAAGGTTGGGGCAGTCAGGGGACAGGTAGGTGGTAGGGTCCTACGGGGGCAGTCAGGGGACAAGGGGCAGGGAGGCTTAGATAAGGGGTGGGGTCCCAGAAGGGGGTAGTCACCCAGTCCTGACTACAAGGAGCGGGGGGGGGGAATTCTAGGGGGACAGTCACCCAGCCTTCTGCCCTGAGCCCTGACCCCCTCCGCACACACCCAGTCCTCTGCCCTGAGCCTGCAACCCCCCCAAACACCCCAGGCCCCTGCCCTGAGCCTGTACCACCCAACCCTCTGTTGACTCCTTCACCCCCTGTCATGACCCCAGGCCTGATTCTGGCACCCCCACACATCCCCACCCCCACCAACATATACACGCTCACTCACACCGAACCAACATCTGAAATGGCAGCCTGATGGGCCAGGAGCAGCCAGAGGGTTGCAGGATGGCCATGAGCTCCCCAGCAAGATCAGCCTCCATGCAACATTGTAAATAAGAAGCAGGCAGCATTATCTCCTGTAAATGTAAACAAACTTGTTCGTCTTAGTGATTGGTTGAACAAGAAGTAGGACCGAGTGGACTTGTAGGCTCTACAGTGTTGCATGGTTTTATTTTTGAGTGCAGTTAAGTAAAAATAATACAAATCAATTCTATATTTGTAAGTTGCACTTTCACTAGAAAGAGATTACACTACAGCACAGAACTTGTATAAGGTGAACTGAAAAATACTATTTCTTTTGTTTATTTTTCTTACAGTGCAAATATTTGTAATAAAAATAATGTAAAATGAGCACTGTACACTTTGTCTTCTGTGTTGTAATGAAAACATCCAAAATATGTAAATAAATGGTATTCTATTACTAAACGTCCGATTGAAAGCACCATTAACTGTGACTATTTTTTAAAATCTTGTGATTAATCGCAATTATTTTTTTAAATTGTCTGACAGCCCTAATTAGAATTAGAGCAACAAGAATGTGAATCAGGCTGATTCATTCAATACAGTGAACTTATATTTTTGACAAGGCCCTTACCAAAGACTTTAAGAAAACTAAGTGCCCACGGATGAGAGAGAAGGTCGTCTCATGGCTCAGTAATTGGTTAAAAGATAGGAAACAAAGGGTAGGAATAAATACTCAATTTTCACAATGGAGAGAGATAAATATCTGGATTCCCTAAAGATCTGCATAGGGACCAGTGCTGTTCAACATATTCATAAATGACCTGGGAAAAGGAGTAATCTCACTGAGGTGGCAAAGTTTGCAGATGATACAAAATTACTCATGATAGTTAAATTCAAAGCTGACTAAGGAGTTACAAAGGGATCTCACAAAACGGGGTGAGTGGGCAACAAAATGACTGATGAAATTCAATATTGGTAAGTGAAAAGTAGTGCATGGTGGAAGAAATAACTCCAAGTATACATATATAATGATGGAGTCTAAATAAGCTGCTACTACCCAAACAAACTGAGTATCTCTGAAAACGTGTTCTAGAATCTGGGATGAGCCTATGTCTGTGAAACACTTAAATGCTCAAAATAGCACATGAATGTGAATGGACACAGGGTGCTAAAATTAAATCATAACCCAGGGTTTCTCAAACTGGGGGTCGGGACCCCTCAGGGGGTCACAAGGTTATTACTGGGGTCCCAAGCTGTCAGCCTCCACCTCAAAACCCGCTTTGCCTCCAACATTATAATAGTGTTAAATATATATATAAAAAGTGGTATTAATTTATATGGGGGGGGTCACATTCAGAGGTTTGCTATGTGAAAGGGGTCACCAGTATAAAAGTTTGAGAACCACTGAATTAACGCCTCTGGAGCCTCAGGGAATGCAGAGGAGGGGGTCTCCCTTGGTAGGGTTGGGAAGGATACTGCTCTTCTCATGCGATCCTTCCCCAGGGGCTAATTTTCAATGAATCTACCCTCCCCTGACATGAATCTCCCTATGGCACTGAAATTAAATATAGACTATAATTTGGCATTTGAGAAGTGAAAGGGATGGTAGCCCTAATGGAAAAGCTAAGAGATTGGCTCTTCTGCAAGTCTCAAACTGCTGAATGAGATTTAGGTTAGGGAAGGCTGTGCCTCCCACACAGCCTGACCCTGCCCTCTATCTGACCCCCACCCACTTCCTGCCTGTTGAGGGCAGTTAGCATGAGTGCCTCCATTTTGTAAGTTCTCCTGTTCTGTGAGGCCCAGGTCCACCATTAACTAAAAGCGAGCACATCACGTACCAGGTCCCTAGGGCAGTGTTAAAACAAATTAAAACCATAAACAGGAAAAAGGACAGGAAAACATTTAGCAACAGCACAATTAAGGGAAATTCCAGTATGCAAGATAACAGCTAGACTATGCGCTGGCCAGCACGAGGACAAAGTTTAGCTGTGATAGGCTAAAGATAAGAAAATGGCTTGTTTATTGGCTTAAAGCTTATGATGCATGAGGGTCACATGCATTACTAAAAGGTATATAAACCCCCTGTAACCTGTAGCCACGGTCTGCCCCTGACTAGCAGGGGTCCACCACGCTCGAGTGTAATAAAACTTTGGTATTCGGACACTCTGCGTATTTTGGGTTTGTTTATGTGCCTCAGCCTAGGAATGAACAGTGCATGGCCTATTGGCATAATTCGTAACACTGCCCCCCAACTGTGCACCCCTCTCAGAATCCCAGACCCATCCTGCTTCTTGTCCCCTCACCATTCCCCAGAGACTTCCCCCAACCACCACCCCAGGACCCCACCCCTGCTCCCCATCACCCGGAGCCTCAGCACATCCAGGAGCGTCCCTGAACAGCTGCAGTGGGGCTCCGTTAGGGCCCCTGAGCTCCGCCCCGCTCAGCCTGAAGCTCGCAGCCCCGCCCCCCCACCACGCCACTCTGAGCAGGGCAGAGCTCAGGGGCTCAGCCAGAGCCGCGCTGTCCAGGGACAGAAGAGGGAGAGGGGTGGGGAGGGAGCCTTAGCCATTCTCGTGAAGGCCCCTGTGGAGCCTGGCGCCTGGGGCAAATTGCCCCACTTGTGCCTGGGGCAAATTGCCCCACTTGCCCCTGGGTGGCCCTGACCCATAGAAACCCAGCCCCTGTTCGCACATGGGTGGGGGCAAGTGGGGCAGGTGCCCCAGTGCCCGGGGATTTAAAAGAGTCCGGGGCTCCCGCCGCCGATGCCCCACGCAGTGTGGAAGGGCTGATCCAGCCCTTCCCCTGTTCCACCCACAGCTGCCGCAGCAAAAGGCTCCTAATCACCTTAGAACTTCCTCTCCCCGGCCAGGGGTTTCCTTCTCACAGGGGCATTTCGCAACTATAATTTTGAAAAGGAACTTTAGGGGGATCTTTCTAGCCAAATCCCTGGTGATTTTATTCCCCAGTGTAAAAGGTGAGTTTGCACTGGCTGTTTTCTCTTTCAGGGTGGCTTTGCTTAAAATGGCACTGAGAGCTTTTCAGACTGTGGTAGATTGTTAACATCCATTCATTGTACCCAGATAAGGGTGATGAATATCTTAACAGGGTGCTGATTAGGCCCATCTATGCCACAGTGTTAATTGACTCGGTGACCCAGTTCCATTAGGGCTATAATTTTCAAGGTGGGACCTGTAAGTGCACTGTCCCAGGGTTTCACCTAGTTATGAGAACTTGGGGTGGTGTCCACACTGCACACTTTAAGCCTATCCTCTGACTCAGTTATAGCTGAGGAGCAAGTTATTACCAATATATTTTAAATTATTCCTTTAATACTGCTTTTAATATAGAAATGTGTAAGCATAATTAAATATGACTGATCCTAACTCTGCTACATATCTTCTACTTAAATCTAAATAGGGAAGCTTGGGGCAAGATGGATGACCTGATAAAATGCTTGGATCTTACTTAGATATCATGGGCCACATTCTTCCCTGGTTTAACTCTACTAAAATCAGAGATGAATTTCACCCCTTGTCTCTAGGAGAATTATCGCTATTGCCACAGCAAGTCCAGTGCAAATAAATCATTTAAAGTGTTACACAGCCCTCTCAGCTGTAGCTAGCCCTTATGAAGCTGTGCAGATCAGATATTTGGAGAACTGGTAATGGGACCTTTTAGGGTACATTCCTGGCCCTGATCCTTGGCCATTGACTTTAACAGAGCCAGGATTTCACCCTAATACTCTTAACGCTTGATCCTGCAAAGTTTTCAGCACTCTGTCCCTAGTCCAGACAAGGCACTTAAATACGTTTCACTTTAAGCATGGGAGTAGTCTCACTGACTTCAAAAGAACTATTCATGTAATTACATTGAAACATGTACTCAAATGCTTTGCTGTTGGGGGCAGAGTGCTTAGCTCCTTGTAGGATTGAGTCCTCATTGTTAAGCACATGGCCTCACTTTTCCCATTGGTAACATGGAGATAATGATATCTACGTTCTTTTGCAAAGTGCAGTAAGATCTCTTGGCTATTATTATTTTATTTAGCTTTCATTCTGGGGGAACCCACGGCCTAAGCTTGCTATTATAATATTTATAATAATACTTTGTAAATGATTTTAGCTTCAAGTTAACAATCCTTTATCCGACATGTATTAATATAGGTAAATGCCAGCATGGAGTTTTTCCTACTGCCCTCAATGAAGCTGCTGTGCATTTTTTCCTTAACCTTATTCAAGAGCAACTTCACTGTGCATCATGTAGACCCATTTCTCTTTTCTAGTAACAAACATTTTATTAAAGGGAAGCAACTGACAGTGCAAGTATTTTTTACACAGGAATATTAACAGAAAGGGTGATGGATACAAATGATCATATGGTAGGGTGGGGTTGGTCTAGATCGTAAGTTACATTAGGTAATAACTATTGGTATTATTTTATAGTTATAGCAATTATTTTTTAAAACTTTGATCTAAAAACTTAGTTGCTTGTGGCTTATAGTTTGGAACAAGTAGTGGATTCAGTACACAAGAACCATTCGTGAATGACAGGAATAAATTCAACAGTAGATCATTTATGATGACTGTTTAATGTTTTCTATGTCCTGTACAAGGACTAGATAAATAAGGAATATATTCTTGCTATGGCCTTAACATAGACTCTTGATTTCCTTGAATGGGTCTATTTGTTTAAAATGCTTGAAACTTTAAAAGTGAATACTTCTTTTTTCAGATGGGTAAAGTACTATAAGTGCAGCTCTTTTTAGTTCACTGCACATGAATCATCCCATCCTCTGTGACTGCAACTGAGCAGTCTGTAGCTAAATTCTGATCACTATCCTTTGCAGAGTATTTCAACTGGCACGATCAAAAATATTGTTTCATTGTCTATAGAGAAGACTAAATGCAGCAAAGAGTCTTGTGGCACCTTATAGACTAACAGATGTATTGGAGCATCCAATGAAGTGGGTATTCACCCACGAAAGCTCATGCTCCAAAACGTCTGTTAGTCTATAAGGTGCCACAGGACTCTATGCTGCTTTTACAGATCCAGACTAACAAAGCTACCCCTCTGATAGAGGACTAAATGTTTGTGTTTGTGTTTGTTTTGTTTTGTTTGTGCTCATTACGCTCAGACTTCTGCTCCACTGATTTGGGAGACCAAGCAAACTTTTAAAGACCTATCAGGATTCCTAATCAATTGGAATACTATTGAGCTTTCCTTCCTCAGGGTTTTGATTAGCTTTCCCTCATCTACACATGCAAAATATAAATGATAGAATATTCAATACAAACAATAATGAGTAATAATAACTCTAAATATCTGGGAGTAATTCTGAGGAGCAGCAAGTATCTGAATTACATTATTTTTCTTTGTCAAAAATGCTGCAGGTTTTACAAAGGACTTTGGTGCTCCTGTTAACACCTATTGGGAGAACGAATATTATTAAAATAGTTATACTTCCAAGAGTGAGTGATTTCAGAATGTTCCATTAGAAATGCTGAATGCTTTTTAAGAACCATGATAGTTCAAGAATAGCTTCCCTTTGGGCTGACGGATGCATTGCATTAAGCTAAGGTGACCAGACAGCAAATGCGAAAAATCAGGACAGGGCTGAGAGGCAATAGGTGCCTATATAAGACAAACCGCCAAATATCAGGACTGTCCCTATAAAATCTGGTCACCCTACATGAAACTCTTCATCCTCTCACAGGCTCTAATGGGTTGGCCCTTTCAGATTTCTCTAATAATTATTTTGCTGCACAAGCATGATATTCTAATTTTTTGGATTGATGCCAATATTACTATTCCACAAAGCAGCAATTAGTTTTCAGTTTTCCGCTCTGATATGATAAAATATATCCTAGATATAATGAAAACTTTTATAATAAAGAATGATATATTATAATAAAAGACTTATAAACCTTGTTTCTCTCTATGGGGAAAAGAACTTACACTGTGTAAAAAATAATTTGGCATAGCTCACCATGCCTACCAGTATAGTTTTATCCTGTATATTAGGAGGAATTAATTTAGCAAATGGAAGATGGAATAATCCCTAGTTATGAATTAAAGTTTTGCTGTTAGTGAATTTTTTATTTGAAACTTACAAGCATGTATTTAACCTGATAGTTTCAATATTATTTATCAACTTGCTTATGCAGTACGGACTATGAATCTACACAAATGTTTGTGTGGAGTCAGTTTCTCGTTTGAAGTCACCTTCAGACAAAACCTGTGCTTTAAAAACCCAATCTGCTATTACTACTCAGTATGCAGAGGCTGTGATTTTTAGATTTAGATTCAGTTTGAGATAAATGGGCATGAGATCTTGTGACAGAACATACCATGGGAAGATGAATGCTTCTTTATAAGTAACAACATGAATAAAGCTAAACAGCCTTTACCTTTCTTAATAATACCAATATTTAGCCCTTATGTGACACCTAACATCTTCAAGTGCTGGACAACCACTAGCAGTAGCACCCTTGTGAACTGGGTGTTACCTGTTTTGCACAAAGGGAACTGAAGCCAAAGGTGACCTGAAAAGAGAGAAAAACCTGCCTTTGGGCCCGTGTTTATCAGATGATCATACCCATGAAATAGAGCTCTTGGAGGGAGGGAGTGTATGCTGAGGTCCCAGCAGTGTGGGAGACCAGGACCTCTGGGTCTTACTCCAACTTCTGTCACTCACTGTGTGACCTCAGGGAAGTTGTTTAGACCAAGATTTTGAAGAGGGACTAAGGATTTTCAGTGTTAAACTTGAGACACATTAAAGGAAGCTGATTTTTTAAGAAATCGCAGAGCAGCTGGGCTTTAACCTGTCTCAAGTTTAAATTCAGGCACTCAAAATCACTGGTCACTTGAAAACTTTGGCCAAAGGTTTGAATTATCAGAAGTGGTTTGAGTAATTTTGGCTGCCTCAGTTGTGGGTGCCCATCTTGAGGCACATAAAACAGCCTGTTTTGAAGAGGAAATTTGTGTTCACAAGCCTTATTTAGTGGGAGCTGCAGGTACTCAGCGCCTTTGAAAACCAGGCCCAATGCATCATAAAGGACCACCTCCAAAACCAAGGCACTCTTAAGGGCACTTCTGAAAATTTGGTCCATAACTTATCTGTGTTCAGAATTAAAATGGGGTGTTTGGGACGCTTTACTAACTAATTGTAACCCTTCTGCCCCTCTGAGTTGGCAGCAACAAGGGGCGGGTTCAGTATCCAGGGGTTCTGTTTCAGTAACACAATGCATAACCGG
>NC_133769.1:195510697-195542192 GCF_003597395.2 Chelonoidis abingdonii
GTATCTAGATTCTTAAGGGAATAAAAAAATCAACTCTGACATTCCACAGTGGAGAGAGGAGGCGGTGGAACTGGTGCTTCTGGCTCCACAAGGAGACTGCACCCCCAGGCACAGATACCTGTCCCCAGCCTCTCTCCATTCACTGGGTTTTGGAACCCATGTCCCTTGTCTAGCAAGTACCACACAACTGAGGTTGAGTCATTTCTGTCACAAAGCAGTCCCACAGCTCGGCAGCCTGGGATGGGGTAGGCTTGCCTATGCATATACATTCTCTGAAATTCTTTCCACCAGATGTCAGGGTAGAGCTCATCCTGACTCTGCTTACATAATGTTTGGGAGTTGATTTGAGGGCCTGAGATGAAAGCAGCTAAATAAATGCCCACCTTATTAATGAGGAGTGGTTTGGGAAATAATGGAAATGTGGGAGTTTAACTTTGTGACCAAGTTAGTTAATGCTGCAGTGTCTGCTGTTAAAGCTCCTCCATAGATGCTTTGGACAGACACTAATAGGACTGTATTCTTCTTCCTCTATTTGAAGGTTTTGCAAACGAAGCCCCTAAAGTATATGGTATTCAGAATGGTTCTGTTTTCTTGAACATCCCTGACTTCAAAGTGGAAAAGCAACAGGAAATAACGTGGCTCAAAAATTCATTATGCCTCACGAAAGGCAAAGATTCTTATGTGAAATATTACAAGGATAGGAGAAAGTATGAGATGTTCCCCAATGGAACCCTGAAAATAGACTGCCTGATGGAAGAGGACAGTGGAAATTACAAAGTGGCTGTGTACAATGGCATGGGAAGTCTGCAAGTGGAAAAGAACTTAATTCTGAGCTTTCAGGGGGAGTCATCTTCCACATCCCTCCCACTACAGCTGGGTGAGCCCCCTTGTTCCCATTCTCTTCTGCTGAATGAGTCTTCATCCTGTTTCCTTATGGTCTCTAACTTTGCCACGTGGTCTCCTTTTCACTGAAGGGTTAACTCTTTTGCGTCTATTCCCTTTCTCTGTTCTTGGGTTCCTCCTTTTCGTCTCTTGCCAAGTGAGTCTCCCTGTTCCCTTCTTTCCCTCTGCTGTCTGATTTCTTCTCTCTCACATCAGCCACGAACTCTGCCAGGCAAACAGAATGGTATCTAAGACCAATGGAAGAAGTTAGCTCAGGTCACACTGAGCCTTTGTTTTGCTACACAAAATATCCAACCCTGGTATTTATACATTTGGGAGGGATGGGAGGCAAGGGTCTAAACTGGGGGCAGGGAAATGGTGGTAGAACTGTTCCAAGCTCCTCCCACAAAATAACCCATTTGAGACATCAAAATGAGATGGTCCTCACAATGGGTTGCAGAGATGTTTGAACCGTTTGCATGCTGGGCTGGGCTCAGCTCCCCTAACTGGGGTTCAAATATACCCCTGGACTCCGCTAGACTCCTTAAGTTTGTGTTCTTCTCCATAAGACACACATTTTGGAACCCAAAAAGACAGCTCAGGAGAGTGCTGGTACATGTGCTGCTGCCCAGTTCAAGCCCTGATTTCACAACAGACAGTGAAACCTTTCTTAAGCAGCCACTCAAGGGACTGATACCTCTAGGTCGTTTAACCAGTGTGATGTGGAGCAGAACTATGCTCTGTGCATCTGGAATACTTAAACAGTCTCCTAAAACAGGAGGCTGCTGAAAAAGCCTGAGATCTTGCACAAATTTCTGTAACATGAAGATTTTCCTTCTACAGTACTTTGTTTTCATTCCTTGTTTTTGAGCCTTCTAGCTTGCTTGCATGTTTACAACCTGCATTAATGTTGAACTGCTGCATCTGAAGCCTGACAATTAGTAAATGATTCAGCAACTGGCCCCCATTTTATCTGTAATCAACTGGGGTCTCCTGTTTACTGTTCACCTGTTCCATCCCTTATAAGCAGGACTGGTTTGAATTTTTTTGTATTTTGAATTAAAAAAAAAGGGGAGGGGAATATGTTTGGAATTTTTTTCTTGTTTATTGACCAATTATTACAGCTGATTGGAATTTTATGAATGTCAAGATTTTGATGACCTTTAAAAAAATTCTAAAGAAAAGAAACATGAGCAGAATTTAAAAAAAAAATCACTATTACATTCATTCCTGATTTTTTCTACTAACCTGACTTATAAGATGAGGGGAAAAAATGCAGAAATCCTTTAATGTTTTAAAATATTTTCTTTATCGGGATAATTGCTGTTTAGATGGAGGTGACCAGTGTCAACTCAGACATCTTTGACTGGTTCCCTTTACCTTCAGCCAAGAAAGTTTTAGAAGGAAAAGTGTTGCAACAGCTCCATCTCATCTCAACTAGCCTCCCTTTTCCCACAAAAGGACAGTTATTACCATCTAAGATACTGGCCCCCTGACAACCTTAGAGATTCGGGAAATAACTTCCTGGCGGAGATCATGAAACGACTTTGGGAAGCTCATGGGGTGAACCACTTGGTTGCCACCCCTTACCACCATCAAACAAATAGCCTAGTGGTAAAGTTTACTGGGACTTTGGAGGCCATGAGACGAGGCACAGCAAAGAAGGAAGAACAGTTAAAGCATTAATTATATTGTGTGTGGACTTCTGCTGCCACAGCAAAGCTCTGAAGTGGTGACCACTCTCAAATCAACACTCTCTGAGCTATTGTTACAGACTGCCTGCTGACTCGGGTGGGCATCAGTATATCCGTTATACTTGGGTCACGTTTTTCAAAGTTTACTGCGTAAGGCAGTGGTCCCCAGCCTTTCTGGCTGGCGGGCGCCAGCTGAAGGACCACTGCGGCAGTGGAGCACCTGCTGAAATGCCAAGCGATGTCATCAAGAGGCATCCCCGCCGAAATTTGGGAGTGATGCCTCTCGATGACATCACTTGTCGGCGACAAGCGTCGTCATCGAGAGGTGTCCCTGCTGAAATGCCGCTGAAATTTGGTGGCATTTCAGTGAATGTTCTCCTGGGGACCAGGACGCAAGCGCATTAAGATGCCCCCGCAGGTGCCATGGAACCCACGGGCACCTCGTTGGGGACCCCTGGCATAAGGCATTGGACTGGGATTAATAAGATTGAGATAGGATTTCTAGTTTAGCCACTGACTTCCTGTGTGACTTTGGGCAAATGACTTAATCTACCCTGTGCCTCAGTTTCCCAACTGTGACATGGGGAATGTAGTTCTTAAGAGTGTTGGGAGGACAAAATCCGTTAGCGTCAGGGTGGATTTGATTTAAATCATTGGACAAGAAGACTTGATTTAATCATGGATTTCTACATAGAAGTGCATTCTTGGTGATAGTTATAACCTTAAAACATATTCTTCACAACTCAGAGGTAGATGTAGGTTTCATTTTTAGAAGGTACACACTATACATTTTTAAAGAGATTTATTCTGAAAACTTTTCACATTAATCAGAAAATGAATGATTGTTTGGTTATTTCATTTATTAAAGGTAATTGAAGCAGATAGTTCACCTTCCATGACTTCATAAATATCTCTAGTTCAACAAGTTAATCATTAATATTTGGAGGATTTTCTTGCCATGCTGTACTAGAAGGAGAACATCACCAGACAGACATTTAAATTGTTTTATTTAACTAAAATAACATGTATTCTGGTTTTTCTTCTTTCAACAGCAAACATATGATTTAACAAAACAAGTATATGAATTTTTTAATTTAAAAATTCAAGTTTTTTAAAATCACATTTTTGTTAACATTGTTTAACTAAAATAGTTAAATGAAATATTTAAAGCAACTATGTCAGCCAAGTCAACATGAGAAACTTCAGATATTGGCTCCTGCAGCTGACTCAGTTGTCTTCACCTTCATTTTCCATTTTCTTCATAATCTAGAAAAGAAAAACATGCTTTCCTGCCCTTTCAGGTCCCAAACAATTTCTCAGTTTGGAATTAATTAGTCCAAAAGAAGAAAATATTCTTTCTACACCAGCAGAAGAAGCTACTGCTGTTAAAAGTGAGATTATCACTTTTACAGTCTCTGAATCCAAGTGCTTAAATGACTTCCACAAATTTACTGGTGTGACTTCCTTTAAAATATCATCAGCAAACATATTTCTTGAATCGTTCTTATTCCCAAACTGGGTCTCTTTTACGGCCTACTAAGGTTTTTCCTTCTAGTGAGAGAATGGTATGGTAGATGTCAAATCAGTGAAGGCTACACTCAGAAAGACCTCAAGACTTCTGGAATATGCTACTCAAATAATTACACTTTTGTTTCTGCTCCCTGTCCCTCCTGTGTCACATTTATCTCCAGACTGCTTCTCCTTGTCCAGATCTAATCCTCCGCCAGCAATCTTCTATTCATTGAACTTTTTGAAACTTTGCACTTTTTAGAGAGAGGTAAGGGATTGACTCCATGTACACAAACTTGCAGCCAGACAATAGAGTTGAGGTCTGTTATTTCTCACCTCTATATATTTAAAACATTTTTTGCTATTAACAAGCATGTTATCTCTGGAGACATACATCCGCAGTTGGATAACTGCAAAACTAAGCATCTCCGATAGTGCTCAGTGTAGAAGGTACCAAGTCCCAGGGGGTAAATAGAAAGATTAACCTAAATAATCTATACAGAAGCCTCTGGTATCGCATAAGATTAGGTCCCTAATCCATGAACTCTTGGAACTCATTTACAAAACTTTTTTTAAACATTACATGAATATATTGTCTCATACAATAGAATTTATTATCCCTATTCCATGATGAGATGCATTATAGCTCAGATAGGGGTTTTTTTTCCTTCACAAAGTATTTTATCAAAAAAGTTAAATTTAAATAAAAATGATTTTTTAAAAATTTTTAAATCATTGATTTTTATCTACCCTGACTAGCGATGTGAGGTGCAGTGATATGATGCCCATTAGGATCAGATAGCTAGGCAAGCTGATAATGACAGCGTGCAGAGTTGGTTAACGCTATGCCCGGCTCATGAGACAGCTCATGGTGTCCAACACCATCAGGTGGTCCAGAGATGCCTACATGGAATAGATCATGGGACACTGCCAGTAGCAGGTCGAGTAACTGAGACTGTTGACCAGGGAAATAACCCACTTCCTTCCCTGATGAACCCATGTACTTATTCTCTACACCAATACTGACTTGGACTCTTAATACATTCCATAGGTGGCGTACTCGAGTCCACTTATCCACTGATGCCTTAAAAACTCCCAAACTCTAGTCTGAGTCTATGCTGGTTATGTGATATGTATGTAACTCGTGAACCTTGTAACTGATACTTGTAATCCCCAATAACCCAAGCCAGATGTATAGTACCTTCCCTCTTAAACTTACATAAATTTGATTTTAAATATTAACTTTAATATTTTTAGAAGTAAAAGCTTATCTTCTCACATCATCATATGAATCTAGGAATCAGAACCCTAGCTATCTGTCCATAGTATCTAGAATGTTTCAAGATAGGATATCTTTCTGAAATTCATGCTCGCTCAAACTGAATTTATGGGCTTGATGCAGTAATTACTGAATAAAATTCTATGGCCTGTGTTATTCGGGAGGTCACACTAGATGATCACTGTGGTCCCCTCTGGCCCTAAAATCTATGAGTAGTGTTTATCTAGCCCACAGCAATTGCTTAAGTGTTAGCAGGATCAGGGCCATACTTTGCACATACACATACATTTTATTCAGTAGATGGATTACAGTGCTTGCTCGGTAGTTAGTCTTCTAGTTGAAATGCTGTATCTGAAAAATTACTGACTGTAAGCTAGCATTGAGGGCTTGCTTCCAGGCTTTTTGCAATGACTGATTACTTTTACACTGAGCAAATTCAAAAAGTTGCTGCTTCTTCCTCTCCATCTGATGTGCCTGCAACTTCAACCTGGACTCAGAGACATGGTCGGCTATTTCTGGCTCATGTACCATCACCAATAATAGAGATTCTACAGAGGGAGCTCCATTAGCAATTTCCTGTGCATAACAAGAAACAGAAACCAGCTTATTCATAGCTTCATTTCCCCTGTAGTGCTAAGACGATTTCTAGTCTAGTCTGTTTTTATACTGCAGTTAGTTATACTGTCATATCTGAACACGTTCCAGCTGTGCATTAAGCAATGTGACTAAGAGCTGGCCTATGCACTTATACCATCATAGCTATAGCAGGCAAGGATGTATTTTTTTTTTTAAATGATGTAGCTTTTCCAGTCTTTCTAGTGCCCAAAACTGAATGCAGAGTTGCAGATGCAGTCATGCATAGAGGGAGACTGTTGTCTTTCTGCTCTATGATGTAAAGCCTTCATGTAATTTCCCCCTCCCCATACCGTTCATGCCAACTCATCCTTGCATAACATAGTTTCTCTCCCATAGTAACTGCAATGTGTGTTTGCTTAATTGGACTGATGGCATCCTGTATGGAAGAGAGGAAATACTGTGGTCTCCCTATGTCCCAAGCAACCACCTTAGTGTCTGAGAGCCTGCATTGTATCTGAGGTATTTGTGGGTGGAGATAGAGCAGCAGTTGATGTTTTGCTTTCCTTGGCTTTTCCTGCTCTGTGCTCAGGTTTCCACACACAGATCTGGGTGGGAGGTGTTATATCTTTGAGCATGGTAATATAGATATAACTCTGGGTCCTCTCACTGGTTGCTAATGAGCAGCCACCCCAGTTAGTGCCAGCTCTGTGCCTGAGACAGAGAAGGAGGTGGTCAGTGGAGCCCACAAGTTGACTCCAGGCTCTGTATGAATGGAATAGAGTTCCTGTATCCATGGACCCTGGAGAGCAGAGTTGTTGGGAGGGTTTGCAATCTCCCAGGTCTGCAGGATCCTGTAACTCCTTCTACCAGATGGGATGATGTGGCAAAATTTTTGCCGTGGGGAACTGGTAGTTTGCTCCTCCCTTCAGCCGTGTCTGAGTGGGTTCTCCATGAACTAGAGCAGTGATATTCAGACCTCAGTGGTTCAGAAGCCAAGTTATCCATCAACATTACTCAAAAGAGCCACAGTAGTGTGAATTCATTATGAATGTTACTATAGTAAATGAAACATTCAAACAGTATGATGGGAAATATTTTGTGTGTGTGTGTGTATTATTCTCACAGCAAATAAGGTAGTGCAAGTTGGTAACTTAATTGGTAAATAATAGAATAAAAGCATCTTGATTGGTTAATAATTAAACCACTCAGTGTTTTAATATCATGTGCTGCAAAGAGCCGTAGGAGACATTCTCAGCCGCAGTCTATTGAGGCTATGTCTACACTGACACTTTCGTTGTTAAAACCTTTGTGGTTCAGGAATATGCCCCCTCCTCCCCACCTGCAAATGGCAAACGTTTTAACAACAAAAAGTGTCACTGTAGACAGTGCCACATCAGCTGCTTTCCTGGCAATGAAGCTACCACCCCTCGTTGGAGGTGGTTATATTTTTTCGCCAAGAGAGCTCTCTCCCAGCGCTTAAGAGCAGCTACACAGTGCTCCTTACAATAGCATGACTGTTGCAGCACAGCCACACCATTATAAGGTGCGCAGTGTAGACCTGCCTGAGCTAGTGTGATCTGGCCTCTTGTGTTTCAAAATTGAATAGGACAAAAGGACTGGGATTCTCTCTCTGTAAATAAACAATGAAATGTTATCTCAAGAAGAAACACTACAGATCTGTAGGGAGGGAACAGAGAGGAAAGTGATAATGAGTCATAAAGGTGTTAAACTTTTTATATTAAAAAAAAAATTAACATGTAGGCCAGTATTGTGCTGGCCTTTTCTTTGTTGTTGCCACATCACTCCCCCCCCGCACCCTTGGGTCTAATGTGCTGTTCACTCTCCCCTTTATTTTTTCAGGCATTATTACTTTCCCACTTTCTCTCTCACTGAATATCTGTATTTCAGATTAATTTGCCTCAGATCCTTTCACATTTTGTTATGTTCTGCCAATGCCTCTAAAATCCCGCCAGGTTCCTTTGTATCATTCTGTGGATCTTGCCAGTTCTAATAATTAACTTCTTAAAATTAGAAATCTTCACAGACTGCCTCTTATATTCTCTTTCAGAAATTGTCTCTAAACCAGAAATCAAATGGATATGTTCACAAAAATTAATAAAGATGACATGTGAGGTGAAACAGAAGAACAAACCTGTTTTGCATTTGCTTCAAAATGACAGAATGCTCTCTGTAAATGGACCAATATATACAAATAGCACATGGAAGACTGAATATCCACCCAAGGCCAGAATCCTTACTGCGGAGTTCCAGTGTGAAGTTAAAAATGATGTTAGCAAGAGAACTGATGATCAGGAAATCAAATGTTCAGGTACAAAGTCTATATTGTGACAAGGTCTCCTTATCACAGCCCACAAAGAGTTACAAACGTATAGCTGTCTCCAGGGTGCTGATTCTAAAACTAGTGGCAGCCCAATAAAATAACTGAGGGAATTGACATGACGTAGGTTTTATGCAGTGCTACACGGCAGGGAGCAAAAAACAAAACCCTTTTTTTCAGCTGTTATTCTTTTATTATGCCTACAGCACCAACAGTATCCATTGCACTACACTGACCATTACAACTTCAGAGGTCATTTTAGTTGGATAGAATAAAATTACCCAAGTTGAAAATTGGTCAGGGCATCCGTTAACACCAGATATTTCCCAAGAATGGGCCTGATTCTCCTCTCTCTTAATGCAGATTTATACTGTACACCTATGTAACTTCATTGACTTCAATGGAATTGCTCTTGATTTACACCAGTGTAAGGCTGTGCCTACGCTACAGGTGCTACAGTAGCATAGCTATAGCACTGCCACTGTGCCACTGTAGTGCAATAGTGTAGATATTTCCTACCATGGCAGAAAGGTTTTTTCCATCACTATATTTAATCCACCTCTCTGAGAGGCAGTAGCGAGGTTGACAAAATAATTCTTCCATCGACCTAGATGCATCTACACTGGGGGTGACATCGACTTAACTGCAGTGCTCAAGGCACAAATTTTGTTATGAGCCTGAGCAACATATTTAGGTCAATCTCATTTTTTAAAAAAAGTTAGGTTGCCCCAGCTAAATCGCTCAGAGAATTTAACCCCCACTATAGACAGCACTAGGTTGACGGAAGAATTCTCCCATCGACTTAGCTATCATGCCAAGCTACCTTCCTGTCAGTGTAGGTAGTGCCCACGGTGCTGCAGCTGTGCCACTGTAGTGTTCAAGTGTAGACAAGCCCCAAGTGACAGGAGAATTAGATGCAAGGAAGTCTTGATCTTTTCCACCCTTTTATCTACACAGTCAGTGGTGCCACACTGGCAGATGGATTCTTCTGATAGAAAGAAATGGATGTCCTTATTATGTTGTTTAACATGAGCATGTAAAGCATGGGCTTCCTTTGCGGTGAGCGGCTTAAATGAGCAATCGAGTAGGTTAGGCCTCAGGTGTAGATTTTCTTTTTTACAAAACTTGCTCTTCATAAAAATGTTTTCATGAAACTTTACAGGGAAAAAGTCAGTGGAAATTTTGTTTTTGTTTGAACTGAAACTGTGTCTTGTAGTGTTGGAGATGCAAGCCCAGCAGCATTGGGCTAGTGTGCAATCAGTGAAACACACTGGAAACTGACCAGTCTTTTCTTTAATTGTCCAACTTGGTAAAATACAAGAAGTCGACAAATTAAAAATTAATCAGGTCTCCAAAATCCTTTCACTTTTAATAAGCTAAAGTGTCAATAGAAAAATTGTTAAAAACTAAATTTCATTACCTATGTGTTTTTAGTCTTTTAAAAGTAATATCTGAACAACTTTGATGGCTTCCTACCTGTGGTAAAGTCGTGTGGCCTCTGTTATTCAGGAAGTCAAACTAGATGATCACAATAGTCCCTGCTGGGTTTATAGTCTAGGAATCTCCATCTATGCAATTAACTCACATGTTCCCTTTGACGTGTTAATCTGGGCATCTGGCAGCTTCAGACACCAAGCAGTTTAACAGTAACATAAGTAAAATTGACAATCAGGTGGTAGAAACCTACATACTTACTACAATGGGAACAGTGCTGCAGGCTTTACCCCTATAGTTTTGCCAGAGTCATAGCTACAGAAATGGGCATTTACAGCTATTACCCCAAAAGAATCATATATTCTAAAGTAGAGATTCCAATGGTTAAATCATCACTATTTAATATGCGTTGACCCAATGACTCTGCAGTACATGCTGTATGGTATACAGGTGAAGATATGGAGTCAAATTTGCTGTGGAATTAATTCCTTGGGCTTCAGTGAAGTTTTCCATGCAGAGAGTTTGGCCTATTGACCATACCCCAATGAGTTTATAATCCATATCACTGGTCCCAAAACTTTTCAGGGTCATGTCCCCCTTTACGCCAGATGCTGCAGCATCAAAAATTTTCTTCAACTGGTTTGCCAGAAATCAGTTTGGAAACCACTGGCCTAGTTGACAGAGCACTGGACTCTGGACTCTGTAGACTTGTGATCTATTCGCAGCTCTGCCACTGGCCTGCTAGGGGACCTCGGGCAAGTCACTTCACCATCCTGTGACTCAGTTTTCCCCTGTAATAAAATGGGGATAATGATACTGACCTACTGAGATCCATGGATGAAAAGTAACATATAAGAGCTCAATATTATTATTACTTGAATCTCTTATTTTAATTTGGCTACTTACAGGTGCCATTTTGCAACCCAAATAATATTGATAATGATGATGATAATTGTATAGGGCAGTGTTTCCCAAACAGGGGTCATCGCTTGTGTAGGGAAAGACCCTAGTGGGCCAGGCCAGTGTGTTTACCTGCACCGTCTGCAGGTCTGGTCGATTGCGACTCCCACTGGCTGTGCTTTGCTGCTCCGGGCCAATAGGAGCTGCTGGAAGCAGCACGGGCCAAGGAACATATTGGTCACCACTTCCAGCATCTGACATTGGCCTGCAATGGCAAACCATGGCCAGTGGAAGACACAATCGGCCGGACCTGCGGACGGGGCAGGTAAACAAACCGGCCCAGCCTGCTAGGGGCTTTCTCTAAACAAGCGGTGACCCTAGTTTGAGAAACACTGGTATAGGGTACTTTTTTGGGAAGATCACAAAGCACTTTGCAGACTCTAAGAAATTAAGCATTGCAGCACGCCAGCCCTTTTACAAGAGAGGAAGGGGAAGCCTTGCGATAATTAAAGACAGATTTAAAGACACAAAACTCAAAGTATGTACACCTTTTTGCTCACACTTGTGCACACATTTGCATACTCATTCACCTCCATTTTGTGAGCAAAACTTTGGATTTGCAAGTTTAAATGGGGCTTATCAATATCCATTTGTTATATGATCCGGTGCCTCATATGCACACACATTTGGGAGAACTGTATGCAAACATAAGTGTGTGTAAACAAGCAAAAATATATGCAGAGTTTGAACCTCCCTTTCTGCAAATTCTGTGCCAAGGATCTGTCTTAAATAGATGGGTAAAGAGGCTGGGGCCAGTAAGGAGGAATCCTCTTCCCTGGGCAATAGATCAACTGTAGAGCTGTTCGAGGGGGGGCTTCTCCAGCCTGATCCCCTTCCCTAACCTGAGGGTGGAGGGAGACTGTAGTGCATCTCTGAGGATATAGTTTAACCTGGGAGCCCAGCCTACAGAGGAGAATTGAAGCATAAAGCACCTGATCTACAATTCCCATAGGGCTCCAAGGTGCCATTTCTGAACTCAGCTATTTCAGTTGTCAGCCAAAATATTTCTGCTTATCATTTTTTGAAAAGTCATAATTGTCAGTGAGCAGAAGAAAAAATCAGTCCAGCTCTATGTAGGATCTACTCTACATTAGGGATTTGTGCATCGGTATAGGTGCAGAAATCTCTAACTCGCATAAGCTTTAAGGTGTAAAGGTTTAGTATTCAGTGAGTGTGCAAAGCAAGTCTAAGTGACACATTGAGGGGTAGAAGAGGACTGTGTCTTACACCCTCCTTTTGGTTGCCTTTCCTGCTACTCACTTTTCTTTTATCCACTGGGCACAAGTTCTGAAGTCCTTATGTAGACACAACCGTAATCGACTTCAATGGGAGATCTGCCCAAGGAAGGACTAAGCCCGGTTTTGATCCTCAGTACGTACATGGCATTCGTTTGCACACCCAGTGCACGTTACTGTACTTCACACTCATTTTTGACCAACTTACCTCCAACAAGCAATTTTACACTTGTGTTGAATTTAGCCCCCCTCAGCATCCCTTCTGAAAAGGCCTGCTTTTGAATGCATACAATCCAATAGACATTCCAGATGCCCAGGTGCACTCCCAAAGAGGTGTGGTGCTGGATGGGGGAAGTAGAGATATAAGCAAGCTATTTGGATAAAATAAGGAACAACCCAATCAACCTTCACCCTCAGATCAAACCAAACATTTGTTTTGAGGTTACATAAAGTCTGGTTAGTTTTTTTGTTTCTTCACTGTTAATTATTGTGTAGTTCTTCTTTAGAGTTCCAGCCAAGGCTAGAAGAGCAAGCTCTGAAATACCACGAGACAAGCTTTTCTCAAGGTATTTCTGGCCCAGTAGGAAGAACCCCTGAAAAAGCCTGTTTTTTGTCAGATTCTGAGCCCTACTTTTGCCCATTCAAAGCATTTTGAAAGTCTCTAAAAGGGCCAGAAGGGCATTCAGATCTTTGTGTGCCAATCTAGAACAAGACTTTTGAGATTTGACCAAACTAGCTGCAAGATGACACCTACTGTTGCTTAGGTAAAACTTCTTGGTACTCCTGTGAATTCTGCCTCAAACTTTCCCTAGAACTCTCATCAAATAAAGCATATGCCACACACATTTCATAACTCTGTGTTCCATGAAAACTTGGCAGGAAGCAGAATTCTTTATGACCATAAGCTAGTGGTTTAATCTTGTTGTGCCTCAATTACTCTTCTGTAAAATGGGGATAATAATACTTAACATTATCTCAGAGGGGTGTTATGAGTCTTAATTTGTTTGTGAAAATGCTTTGAGATGCTAGGACAGAAGATACTATATAACTACAAGGTTTTCATATCATTTATCATTATCCATGTCATAAGTTTCATGAGTACATCCTCCAGATCACTGGGACCAAATTCCAGACTTTGCATTGGAGATTTCTTCTCTCCCTGTGGCATCTCCTTCTTCTCTCTGAGCTAGGGCTGCTGGACATTGTTCTCATTGGGAGCATTGCAGGAGGATCAGTTTTCTTTATCATCTTTTTGGCTTTGCTGATTTATTGTATCAGGAAGAAGAGAGCAGAAAGATATGAACAGGGTAAGCCCTTGAAATTTTCATGTTGCTGTCTGACCACTTAAAATCTTCTAGTTCTTTCCACAAACTACTCAGAAATTGTGAGAAAGAAAGAACTGAATTTTGTCACACTGAAATTCTACGCTTAAATTGCCAGTTTTAATCTTGGTTACTGATGGTTGTTTTTAACAAGACAGTGCTATTTTCAAGGACTATTATTTACCAGTGAGGAGAGAACAGACTGTCCAAAAGCTTGTCTCAGAGAAGCATCCATGATTATTTGAACATCCTTGATCTACATGTAAGCTTGAGAATCTCATTAACTTTCTCATTAACTTATATATATGTAAAGACAACCAACTTCACTAATTGCATTTGAAATGTAGGCATGCCTAGAGAATGATTTGAGGTGCCATTTTTTTTTTTTTTTGGATATGCAGCCTGAGACACTTTAAAGAGACCAGATTTTCAGAAAGTACAGAGCATAAGAGAGGTTTTGTTATTATAGACTCATAGACTTTAAGGTCAGAAGGGACCATTATGATCATCTAGTCTGACCTCCTGCACAATGCAGTCCACAGAATCTCACTCATCCACTTCTATAACAAACCCCTAACCTATGTCTGAGTAATTGAAGTCCTCAAATTGTGGTTTGAAGACCTCAAGCTGCAGAGAATCCTCCAGCAAGTGACCTGTGCCCCATGCTGCAGAGGAAGGTGAAAAATCTCCAGGGCCTCTGCCAATCTGCCCTGGAGGAAAATTCCTTCCCGACCCCAAATATGGTGATCAGTTAAACCCTGAGCATGTGGGCAAGACTCACCAGCCAGCATCCAGGAAAGAATTCTTTATAGTAACTCAGATCCTAACCCATCTAACATCCCATTACAGACTACTGGGCATACTTATCTGCTGATAATCAAAGATCAATTGCTAAATTAATTGCCAAAATTAGGCTATCCCATCATATTCATCCTCTAAAAATCAGGCGCCATTAAAGTGTCTCAACTTGAGTACCTGAACATAGAGATATGCAAAAATCACTAGTAATTTTTGAAATTTTAGACTGAGTTTTAGTTTTGGTGGTCACAGAAAAAGAAGAAAAGATATGTATTACGAGAAATCTAATTCAAGAATACAACAGAGTATTAGTTATAAATAATTAACAATGAAATCATCATTCCAGGTAAATCATATCATTAGGGTGAACAGGGTTTAACTAAGTCCTACATGTTCATCAGATGTGTTCATGGTGTTACTGGCTTGACCAGCAATAGGGAGGACCATAAATCTCCCAATAGCCTTTTCTTGAAATATATCCAGTCTGAACTTGCAGACCTGAAAGATTTGGATAGTTCAACTGAACTTTTGGTTGCTCATCTGAGTCAAACCCAAACTCCAAACCTGTTAGGCTTGGCTTCACTAGAAAGCTAAGACATGTTGGAACATGACCTTGAGGAGTCATGAACATAAGAACGGCCATACTGGGTGAGCCCAATGGTCTGTGTAGCCCAATATCCTGTCTTCTGACAGTGGCCAATGCCAGGTGCGTGAGGGGAAATTAACAGAATAGGCAATCATCAAGTGATCCATCCCCTGTCGCCCATTCCCAGTTTCTGGGAAACAGTTTGTTTTAGTTACCATGTTTCATTAACTTTGTGCCCTAGCAGTTAGTGTAGACAGCGACTATTGTGTTTAACATCTTGCCAGCGGCCATGGGTAATCTTACTGGAACCAAAGATTTACACATGATCCACTGATACAATTTTAAAACTGACTTGTTCCTGTCCTCACTGAGTGTTAAGGTGCATTTAATTCTGTGTTAGTTACCATTAGGGTAACTAGGTCCTTTGGAATGGTTCAACAGGCGTTTAGGATCAGTTCAATATCTAAGCCAGTGAGTCACTCAGTCCCTCAATCAAATCATACATGGTCACTGGCCTTTCAGAAATGGTAAAAATGTGACCAAATACCATTACTTTATTTCATCTATATGAAGTACATTCAGTATGGGTAAAAAGTACAAGATTGATTGCCCTTGTGTACGGAATCCTATATTTACCTGCAGAACAATTACACTACAGACAGCAGCAGGGCAAACTTATTTTATGCTGCCCTCTGCTGATGTGTCTCAACCCTGTGTTCAAGGGATCACCTCCAAAGATGAGAGAGGAGTTCAATCTCCTTGGCATATTTCCTGCTTTCTGGTAAGCTGTTGCAGCTGTCCAGCAGAGCAGGCGCACTGAGATAAGAGGGGATGGAACTGACTGAAATACCCTATGAGCACCGTGACCCCTACCAGCCAACAGATGGGCCATGGGTAGTCTGGAGTAGATGGCAAATTCAGGTTTGATTATTTCATTGAAATAAACAGGGTCCCCAAAAGCATACCACTTAAACTATGCAAGCATTTGACTGCTTGCCAGTGTCCAAGCCTCCTTCCCTAGGTAGTAGCTTTTTGCTATAAATAATAATGCCACATTCCTTTTTGACTAATTTTTTTCTTATTGTCCTTCTGTTTATTTCCAAAATATCCAGATAACTAAATGCACTAGCTTCTGTATGCTACCTCTGCTAACACTAACCCTCAGCGCAGTGAAAACCTTTGACTCCATTAGAGGAACAGGGCCTAGGAAAGATCTCAGCAGCTTCCCTAACCAAGACGGGCACAGGCTGCCCTGCAGACTCCTTCTGTAACCAGCATGGATTATATTCTGTTTGTTTGTACTGGTGACATGACTCATGCCGAGTCATTAACTAATTACTTAGTGGATTTGTAATTGCAGATGACGAGATACCGATGCAAATTCAACAAGTGGCAGGGCTGGCGTTTCCATTTAGGTGACCTAGGCAATTGCCTAGGTCGCCAGGATTATTGGGGGGCGGCATTTTGCTGGGGGGGCAGCAGGCAGCTCCGGTTGACCTGCCACAGGCGTGCCTGCAGAGGGTCCGCTGGTCCTGTGGTTCTGGTGGACCTGCCGCAGGCGTTCCTGCAGACGGTCCACTGGTCCCGCGGCTCCAGTGGACCTCCCGCAGGGACGCCTGTGGCAGCTCGACCAGAGCCGCGAGACCAGCGGACCCTCTGCAGGAATGCCTGTGGCAGGTCCACTGGAGCTGCAGGAGCAGCGTGCGGGGCGGCGAAATAGCCGTGCGCCTAGGGTGCCAAAAACACTGGCACTGGTCCTGATGAGTGGGTGATGAATTGAAATATCAGGAGTTTCCTCAATCTCCAGTTCACGCTCCCCAGAAGCAGCCATGTCAGCAGCAGAGATCCCCTCCACAGTCTCAAACTCCGTACCAGGCAGTGCCCCCCCATCCCAGGCCACGTACTCAGCTGAAGTCTCCAAGCCACATGAAAGAGAGACCGTAAGCATTTCTCCTGGAGGAACAGAACCTGTCCCATTACCTGCTCTAATGGGATCCACCACAAAAATAATCTTGCAAATAGCCAGCAATTCCTCAGACTGGCGGCTTTTGTTGTGGAAGATCATGATCTGTACTGAATGGATGATAAAAAGGCTCATGGATGGAGACTCGAGGTGATCAAAGGTCATTATCTTGTCCCTTTTCTCCAAGTGACATCATGCTAATGTGGGGCATTTAGTCCTGAAATCTGCTTCTTTTTTGCCTCATTTGGTTGTACCTCTCCTTGCCATCTTCCGTTTTGTTGTGGTAAGTCTTTCATCTTACTTTCATCCCTGCCCTTCTCCCATGGGCACTTCATAAGGATTACTTGAGATCTATGGCTTTCGTATCCTCCACAATCACTATATGGAGTGACTTTATTCCCATCTAACTGCACCTGAGGCTGTCACATCAAGACTTTAGTCGAACTTGTATGCCTAGGGCCGCGTTAATGCCTTAGTTACACCCAGAGGTAGTGTGGACCATTGTACTGGGATGCAGAAGACCTAGGTTTCTATTTCAGCCACTGTCCTGCAGTTTTCTCTCCTATCCTTTGTTGATCTTCTCTGTTTAGATTGTAAATGTTTGTAGTCTCTTGTTAAGTGTTTGTTCAGTGCCCACTATAATGGGACCTTTAGGTGCTATGTGTAAATATTTAAAAAAAGAAAAACAAATCCACACAAACCTATGCAACCTCAACAAAGTCAATGGGGAAGCACAGAGGTAACAAAGGGAAGAATACTTCCTAAAGGATTATTTGGCTTCAGTTGTAAGGCTAAGTGTACTGTAAACCATCCAAAAGATCAAGCTAGCTCTATTCTCCAATGTAACTCACTAACTTATATACAGTATCTACTATCTGCTAAAGTATTATTGTCAGAAAAATGCCTGAAAAAACAATTTTACCAAATTCCATAATTCTCCTATCCCACAAGCCTCATTAGATTTGCTTAGTTAATACATCAAAAGATTTTTTAAAATTCTAATCAGTAGTTCTGCAAAAATCAACTCAATATCTGAAAGTCAAGTTAGGATCTTTTTGGTTCATGCATGATCACCACAGATAGTGACTGCACTTTGAATGTGTTGATTATACATGAATCAGAAAGGAAATCAGTGCTCACTACCATAGTTATATTGACTCTGCATTGCTCACAGTAGTAAAAATTGTACAGAAAGCTGTCATGTCATAGAGGGTCAAATTATTCCCCTGCATGCACACATCCTTAAATTTACAAGGTTATCCAAGGAAAGCTGGTGACACACAATTAGAAAATACATTGATATTGAGGATGTGCCAATTTTATGTTCACTCAAGTCACTTCTCACATATCCACAGTTTAAAATTAGTATGTAGAATCTATGTAGTGTAGGTTGAATGTGAATGATTGCAAAAAAGTCCCTGCAGCTTAGGCAGGCCTTAAGCAGAAAACATGCAAATTCTCAAAACACACTTTTCACTACACTCAATAGCCTATAGGAAAGTGTGAAAACTAAAGGAATTCAGTAGCAAAGAGGAAAAAAAACAGACTTTGGACAAACGTTATACAAAATTGGGTTTGGATTTTGCCTATATTTTACCAATATACCATGGTTTTGCTAATTTCACCAAATCCTGCAATCCTTTATCTGGGGTGTTTGGTCTCATTGAAGACAGTGCAAGTTTTGCACAAGAAGAACTGAAAGAGGACTTGTCGGCATTGGCCAGGGTAGAGCTGCAATTTACACACTAGTTAAGCTATAATGTTCCTTATTCTGAATCTTTTAACAATGTAATTACTGCAAATGAAGAACTGGAAGGATAAAAATTGATGCATGCCAGGTACGCAAAATCCATTTCTGGTAGCCTCAGTTTTAAGTCCATATGCCGAATAACGTGAATATATTTCTTTCAACTGAAGACAAAGCCTTAATCGCAACTCAAGGAGGACAATCCATAATGTTGTTGAACAAACAAATTAAACCTTTTTTTAAAAAAAGAAATACTTAGGCTATGGGTTTAATTAGATATCCTTTCAAGTGGAAAAGTTCTTCATTACACTGTTCTCTTTAAAATGATTTTTGGGGGAGATATATAATAATCACCTCAAATTTAGATCCAGAATGTGGAGCAGTTGCTCAGTCACCTTGAAGCTGTGAGAGCAGCCTCGCCATACTAATAGCACTGCTATGATTTGCTATGTGCTCAGGGGTAGAAGTTGACCAAGGGAGCCACATAGAGCTCCAATCCTACAAATGCTTAAGCACATATGTAACATTACTCACCTGAACAAAATTACATACATGCTTAAATCGGAGTCCTTCTTTGCAGATTTATCTAGCTACAACCATTTGTAGAAATCCTGACTCCAAACCCTCCTACAGAAAGAGCCATCACAGAGCCTCAGTGTAGCCTACTATTCCCTACCCCATGTTGCAAAAAATGATGATTTCATTGCTAGCATGTATATTTGTCAGAATTTGCCCTTGACGATGAAGTGGATTGCAGCCTTGAACACTTAAAAACAAAAGCAAAACAAACAAGCCACAACACTGAACTATGCCTCAATGGACCTGGACGTGATCTCTGAAGAAAAGAAGAGGCAGACTATTGAGAATATTGTCTACACAATGCATATCCTCTGTATATACAGATTGTTACATCTCCAGACTCCGCTGTCTTGTCTCAATTGGCCCTGTGGCATAGGGCTTTTGGAAAATAAACCCCTTTTCTATGTTTGTGGGTTTAGTTGCACTATGTTGCTATGTTCCTAATCTCTAGTTATTATTGTTTGCTAAGTGCTAAAAAAAATACCAACTTTAGCAGCTACTACAAAACCCTCAAATATAAATAAAATCAATTTTACCCAAAGTCCATTAGCATACCTCTTAATAATAGTATTATATCTGGGACAGTGATTGGTGTGAACTAGATCTTCCTATGCCTAGAGGCTCTCTGTATACATCATACCACTTTTTTTTAAAAGTAGTGAGATGGAGTATAAGCTCAAGAGTTTAGGAATTTTTACCCTAAGAGCAAGTAATACTTAAATTTTATAAATGTATATGATTGATCTTAAATTAATTGGGAACCCTGATATAACAGAATTCTCTTGTTTAGATGTGAGAAAAACTATTCTACATCCATCTGATGACAAACAAAAGTAAGTTTTCAGCCATAGGAATGGAACTTCATAACCTCATCTTTATTGATGATGGAATGTATTTTTCTATAGGAAAGATAACTTATTAGCTTCAGTTTATAGGACATTTGGAGTTTGACATATATTAGAGTGCTAAAAGCATTCTGAAGTCACTAAAACTAAGATAACCACCTACTTTTCCATTATTGATTCTAGATAACAGGTTCTCTATGATAATAAAAATAGAAAGAAGAGTCTTTATAGCTTTTGTTGTTTAGAATCATAAGCTGTGAAACTCTGAAGGAAAGCAAGAACATCTGCTGTCAGCATTACTCACTTTTTCCCATGGCTGTGTTCTTGTGGAATCTAAACAACTGGTCAACAAGAATAAAACATTTTATACAACCATGTACATGATTTATTATTTCTCCCTCCCAAAAAAGAAAGTTTACAGTTTTAGGTTGCATAAAACTGCAAGAGTGATAATATACCCAATAATTTCTTCAAAAGAGTTTGTGCTTTGAGAAAATGTTTGCTATATTGCTATGGCAATCCCTTGAAAGCTCAAATTGTAAAACAGTTTATTTGCTAAAATGAATCTAAAAAAGTATTGTGTTTTTTATTGTAGCAAACTCTAATAACATATAAATGGTATTTTTAATTTAGATTTTGCATTTGGGAACAATTTTATTTCAGTGAATATAAATAATGTACATTTTTCAAAGGAGATCAAGGAAAAGGAATACAAACATCCACTTTCAAACACTATGAACAGACTACTTGCTGTCTGAAGCACTGTGCTTTGTACTAAAGCCCCAATCTTGTAAACTCATTGAGCATGTGCATAACTTCATTCTTGTTAATAGTCCCATTGGGTGAAATCCTAGTCCCATTCAAATCAATGGGAAGTTTACAACTGTCTTTAGGAAGTCCAAGATTTAATCCACTGATTATGTAGGCCAGTGTTTCTCAAATTGGGCTTACTACTTGTGTAGGGAAAGACCCTAGCAGGCCGGGCCGGTTTGTTTACCAGCCTCATCCGCAGGTCTGGCCAATCGCAGCTCCCACTCACTTCAGTTCGCCGCTGCAAGCCAACGGGGGCTGCTGGAAGCAGTGGCCAGTAAGTCCCTCAGCCCACGCTGCTTCCAGTTTGAGAAACACTTGTATAGACATTACTTATGAGGGTAAAGTTATACACATATAAATGTGCTTGCATGATTGAGGCCTCAGTTAGGATGGGTGATAATCTATTCAATTATTCCATCTAAAACACAGTCATTTCTCAGAGATCATATCTGAGCCAATGACAGCGGTTTGTCTCCATGTAATTGCAACAGAACCGTCCTGGATATTACCTTATTTACAGAAAATACAGAATTAGTAATATATTCAATAAAAGCAAAATATTTTTTATGTTTTAAATTTCAATTATTTCTTTTCAATGTCAAAAAATGAAAAGGTTTGGTGTGCAATAGATATGCTATTGTTATTCATAATCTTTTATCTAAATATAACCATTTGGGGCCTTGTATAAAGAAAGCTGTGTACTGCAAATCTTTTTTATTATTATTATTATCTGAAACAGATGTCAAGATAAGTTGGTCTCAGTCTGTTACTATATAAAACAGACACTTAGAAATATATAACCTGTTATAACTAGGGATGTGGAAAGGAGTTCCTATCCCATTCAATAATTCTCCCAGAAGTCCAACACATCCTAGATCAAGCCCTCTGAGGTACAAAAAGAGTTGGTTAATATTTCTTTCTTCTTCTCTTTTTTTCCCCTGTGCCTCAGTACTTCTGGATTCTGGCTTAGACTGAAATTACAGATATTGACATATAAGTTTTGAAAAATCACAAAGAAAGCCTTCTCTTAATGTATTTCAGGCCCTCCTAGAAATATGAAATACCCTAGATCTGACCCAAAAAAAGTCTAGTCAGGTGATTTATTCAGTCAAGTTTTGCAAACTCAAGAGTTTCAAAGAGTTTAGATAAAGTTCAGATGAGCATTTCAACACTTTGGTGCCTATTCACTCTGAACCACTCAACCTTGGTCCATTATTATTTTAAACCATCTTCTCAAACAGCAGGAAACAGCAACAAGCCCTTTCTATCAGCTCTGAAGTCATTCCTTCCATGTAATTTCTCTGAGTGTACAGATACTTAAAGTTTATGATGTCATTAACCCTATTGTTTCTAGTATCTGTCAAATACCACACAGCTCAAGTTTCTGCAGACCAGCAAGATAAAATCTCATCACTATCAATACTGTTTATACAGTAGTCCCTAAAAGTCAGTTCTGACAATGCGATAATGAAGTAAAATAGATTTTTGGCATTTTTCTAATTTTATTCTACCTGCCCCTGAATGTTTTACTTTCACTGCCTATTAATGTCAACTCATACTAGGAGATAACTGACTTGGTTAATGAGATTATGGTCACAAAAGTGTCTGTAAAACTGTCACGTCATTAGTACACAAATCAGATGTGCATGTTCTGAAAAATAGCTGTTTAATTTCTAACAAGAAATGACTTTTACTGCTGTCAGCACCACAGAGTCCATAGACCTGTTGAAAAATGAGCTGCCTTCTATTTTTTCATGTAATAAACTTGCCAGCCAAATTATTTTTATTTTAGAATCTTTTTACACAAGAACTTCAGTTCAAGCTAAATTCTGTTGGATTAGATGTAAAGGGAAGATGGAAATTGCTCTGTTGTAGGGCAATCCCACATAGTGTAAAGGCAGCATAGAAAGGTCTATACTATTCATGCCACCCACCCTTTCATGGAAAGCATTCTGAGGCAATCAAATGGCATGGCTACAATGTGATGTGCTTCAGTCATCTTGGATCATTATAATGTTCTCTAGGCTCATTGAAACACTTTCCTATGTTACAGCAACACAGAGTTTGTTTCCTGGATTAGATGTAGTGCAAGGGAAATCTGAACCTTGTGTTTCTTGGGGTATTTACAGGGACATACAGGTACGGATGTAAAATATGCATATCCAATATACAGATTTTGTATACAGATACCTGAAATATTATTCACCAAAGAATATATAGGAATTTGGTGCAAGATTTTTATCTACCAACAGTTATACAAGTAGTGGGGATATGCTTTGTAGAAACAGATGTATAGGTAAGCATTTGGTGCAGAATTCCAAAATTTTAATAGTTCACACATAGATGTGCAAGATAGAAACAACTACAGCTTGGCTTTCAAATATTAGTTTGTGCTTGCAGTGTTGTCAATTAATGCAAAGTCAATACGATTTGCCAGCTAAACCAACATGAACTACTTAATCGACATGGAGGCGACATACAAATCTATATCTAAAAGACAATGACAATTCAGACAACAGGTATAAACTTTTACACCTCTACCCTAATACAATGCTGTCCTTGGGAGCCAAAAAATCTTACCGCATGATAGGTGAAACTGCATGATATCAAACTTTCTTTGATCTGCCAGAGCGCGCAGCCCCACCCCCCTAGATCACTGCTTTACCATGTTATATTTGAATAAGTGTTATATGGGGTCGCATTATATCAAGGTAGAAGTGTACTACCATAACTTCCATCTTTACATTCTGTACCAGATACTGTTCTTCTGGCCCTTTACCTCCCAGCTGCCCCCTTCTGTTTAGAAATATTCTATATAGTGATTGACTTTAAATTCATACACCATATCAAGAATTTCTCTACAATAATAATCTTAGACTAACTATTCTAGCAAGTTCTATTCTTTTATGTCTTTTTGATAGATGGATTTTTAAGCATTTTTATCAAAAAGAAATTGAGAAAAAGGCTGTATACTTTAATATGCTGAAAGAAGGGGATGCATGCAAACACATACTTTCCCCCCAGCCCCAAATTAGTACAACAATCTTATTGCTTGTACTGGTGCTCTTGGGAAGCAATTACTACTGTAGAAAGCAACTCTCACTGGGAGACCCTGTGTGACTTTTGTTAGAACATTAGCAATACTGCAGGTTATAATTAGTTTTATTGATTCTCCAGTCTTTCTCCGGTCATATTTTTACATTACTGCAAGCCCACTATATATGGATACAGCTCCCTCTTCTACAACAACATTTCTTCTAGCACCTATCTGCGCCAGTAGTAAAAGTGTATGCAAGTTGAACTAGAGAGATGCCACTACTAAAAGAATTTTAATGCAGTTTTCATTCATTATGTTATAAAATGAGTAGGTTCATGTCTTGCTCCATAGCTGTGGCTAGTTTTATACTCAATATCTCAATTCCATCTTTCATGAACATAGTTTTTTTTCATACTATCTACAAGCTAATATATATAAATACATAGTTTAATTTTCTCTAATGTCATTTTTAATTACATCAATGTCCCAACCATAATCATATTTAATGGGATTTTCCAGTGATAAAAAGAAACTAAATAAATTGTTTTGCCTTTTAATGTGTGTTTCCAGTAGGGATTTCATCATTGAAAGATATTTTAAGATACTACCAGTTATATTTAAAGCATTAATGTTTCCCCTCATTTTCCATCTGACCTCCTGTTTGGATGTTTCATGATGCACTAAAGAGAAGTCTGTTACACCATAATAATTTCCATGGCAATGGACGGTATTATAATGAACATGGGACTAAAAATTCAGTGCAGACACCAGCCTGACCTGGGAAGCTGTGAAAAGTGCTATTTAAGATCAATGTATTTAATTATAAAGAGCATAGAGTTAAGTATTAATACAGCTATTAAAAAGAACCAAGAAACAAAAATTGTTATCCAAATATAAAAGTCACTTCAGAAAAAAATGGAATGATCCTGGAAAACTGGCTGCCAAATTGGAAGTGACAATGTATTCCTATAAATTTGGAATTTTTTTGCTAATCTCTGGCAATAATGGAGAATATTTGACCTTCTGAGCCAGCAAGCTGACAGAAAATTGCAATGTCAGAATGAAGTATTTTTGTTATGCAGATGACCTAGTTGAGAACAGAAGATTCTTTCCTGAGTTTTCTAGCTGTATTTCCATAAAGGTCTTGACATCCAGACAAACTGATCTGCAAGATTAATATTGTGAGATGGCTATAGGTATCTCATTAGAACACTTGTTCATTGTTTGGATTTCCAATGACTCCTGCTGATGCTTTACTGACTTTTATAGTTCAGTAAGTCTAGCTGCTGTATTGGATGTGAAACAGCAATAATGGTGGGGAACATCGGCACTGAACCTCAAGGCTGAGTAAACATCTTAGTATTAGAGGAAGCAGATGAAAATACAAATATGTTGTTCTTCTCTTTAGTACAGCGTTACTGTACAGATGGACAGACTGAAACAGAACTAAGGGCCTTTCCAGAGTTTACTCAGAAAATCAGTCCTCTGCTTAAACTACTATACCACACTCCCTGGTTCATCTATATGTGGGGTTTTTTTTGACTAATTGCCTACAAATCTGAAACCTGTTTGAATATTTAACTGACTTAAACACTCTCTCATATACTGTTGCTTTACCTCTCCTCAGCCTGGTTTTTGTCTCAAAACTTTTGAGAGATTTTTCTTCTGCTTTTAGAAGGGACTTGCCCTCTTTCCTTTCGAAATCACTTAACCCTTCTTTCCTAGCTAAATACATGAAGTATTCTAGTGCAGTGCTACTGTAACACATGCTGTTATATATTTCAGTGGTACAACTGAGTTCAGAAGCAAATCCCATCTTGATCAAATCTTCATCCTAACCCTGTAGAGACTAAACATATTGCTGTAGCTATATCCACTGATTATCAGCAGTAAGCAGACAGATGATTAATGTATTTATCTTCTAGCATCTGCCTGCCATATATTTTACTATGGATAACTCACATTAGTTACAATCATGTCTCGATGCCTTCTTAGAGCTGCAAATATAGGGCTGTTGTAACTCTTGTAAAAGGGAAAAAAAATAGACTTTCTTCACCCTCTCACACACTTTACTTCCCAGATGGATCAAACACCACTATCTGTTTACAACATCCATTCTTGACTTACTACTTTGTTGTTTCATTCTGAAACCTCTTGTATCTCTTTTTTAGAGTAGCTGATTTCCCTTTATGGAAATAATCACATCCTTTGTTCTCACTCACTGCGGAGACATAAAAACATGACATTTTTGCAAAAAGAAACATGCACATCCATCCAATTCTTCCCTTCCTTCAATCCCACTAGGGGCTTATCTTTAAAGCTACGCTATTTAAATAAAACTAGCAGGAAGAACATAAGTTTGAACTATTTGTAACTTGTATAACTTCTATCTGAATTCAAGGGCAGAGAAGGACTTTTATAGTTCAGTAAAAGCGACTCATCTTTGTTCACGTAGCTGCACATTTTATTCATAAAGTGTGCACTAAGCTGAAAATATCTTTCTTGTTATTCACCTAGCTGTGCAGTTAGGCTATTGGTTTATTTTGAAGCTGAAGCAAAAAGGTGATTGTTCACTGAGAGTTTAAGAAAAAAAATCCACGCACACAGAAGCAATAACTCATAAGACTACAATTTTCCTCCCTAAACCTAGAAATGCATTTTAATCCAAATAAATAATTGTAAACAACTGGAAAGCTTGGAGACGTAGAAACTAAAGTGCATTGTCCTATACAGATTTGTGCGCTCACATCTGTTTTAAGTGACAATTGTTTACACGTATGCAGTGTAATAGTAACCGTGTCAGTCTCAGGATATTAGAGAGACAATGTGGGTGAGGTAATGTCTTTTACTGGACCAATTTTTGTCGATGAGAGACATTCTTTCAAGCCACACAGAGCTCTTCTTCAGGTCAGAGCTCTATCCTGCTTCCCTCTGAACCCAAAATGTGATCTTGTCAGATCTCACAAGCTAAGCACAATTGGACCCAGTCAGTATTTAAATGGGAGATCCCCAAGTAAAATACAGTGTATTGCCAGAAATGGTGTTAGTAATTATAGTAACACTGCTTCCTATAACTCAGGCCTAAACCTGTCCCAGCATAGTATTAAACAGAGCATTGTTGCCAGGGTTGTAAAAGTAAGAGCCTGGAAACTTATTCTCATTAAAGGTCACTTGGCACTTTTCACAAGAGTAGAGATGTAAATGTCAGTCTTTCAGCCAAATTCCAAAGTCAAATACATACATCTGTCAATATAAAATCCCCCCTGTAGCTTCAGCTGGATACACTGGTTTTGTCCACTGACTCAGTATTACATCCCCAAATGCGCTCAAGTTGCATTTAAAGCTTTCCCCTGAAACTCATGAGGGCTAGAAATTTACTTTTTTAATACATGAAAATTGAGATTCTCATGTAATTACACGATCCCAGAAGTTGAGACTTCAGAAAAAAAACAAACCTCTCAGCATTCCATGCTTTGATCATAAATTGTGTAAACTTTCATTGCAGTGTGTTGTGTGTGAACAGCTGCCACACATCACCCAAAGGCAGCTATATTTCAGTGATAGATTAAGTGAATCTTTTATATAGTTTCTAAAATGCTTTAGAACTCACTTGTCCTCCAAATGAGGAGGAGAAGGTTTTGTTTTTTTATTGTTTTATTAGTATAGTCCCAGGAAACCTTTCTTTTCTCATATATTTGTTTCTAAATACACCCCCATATGTGAATTTAGTGGTAATAAAAGATGTTAGATATACAATTCAGGAAGAAACTGAAATCCTGTTTATTTCAATTGTAAAAGTATCTTGAATACCTACCCCCCACAAAAAAAATAAAATTAAAAAAAAATCATTGGTCTCATTTTCCCCTGCTCTGATAAAAGGAATTGGTAAAATAGGCAAAGAGCTCTAAAACTTGTGGAAGGGAAGAGTGAAGTCATCCAGTCATGTTTCCCTCAGAAGCATATAGCCACCAACTTCCCTACATCTCTGGAGAAGATAGAATCAAATACAACATGTTGCATGCAGCATGCCCACCTCAGAATCTGACAGCTTTCTGACAGAATATCCAGTGACCAAACCATTCATGTAAACTCCTTTTCTTCAACCCCTCCAGAACTCTGCACTAAAGAGACAGTATGAAGCTGCCATAAACATACAGGTATAGGTAGCATAAAATCCCTTCTTTACCTATAAGGGGTTAAGAAGCTCAAATAACCTGGTTGGCACCTGACCAAAAGGACCAATAAGGAAAGAAGATACTTTCAAATCGGGGGCTGGGGATGGGAGGTTTTGCTTGTACTCTCTTTGTGTGTGCCCTCTTGGACAGAGAGAGGGACCAGGGCAGGAAAAAAAGCCTCCTAAAAAGATCCTGAAATTACAGAAATTGTAAGTAATCGCAAGGAAATGTGTTAGATTATCTTTTGTTTTAGTTTGTGAATTTTCCCTATACTACGAGGTAATTTTATTCCTGTTTTGTAACTGGGAAGCAGAATCAGAGGGCAATCCTCTGTGTTTTAAATCTTTCTATTTACCCTGTAAAGTTATCTTCCATCCTAATTGATTCTTTTACTTTTTCTTTTTAATAAAATTCTTCTTTTAAGACCCTGATTGATTTTAAGTATCCTAAAAAATAGGGATTTGTTCTGTACTCACTTTGTTAACCTATTGGTTAGTATATTATTCTTAAGCCCCCCTCCACCTGCAAGAAAGGGAGTGAACGGATTTGGGGGGATATTTGTGGGGGGATAGGGCTCCAAGTGGCCCCTCCCTGAATGTTTGTTTAAATCACTTGATGGTGGCAACAATACCGTCCAAGGACAAGGAAAGGAATTTGTGCCTTGGGGAAGTTTTTTAAGATTAGAGGAAATATAAGATTAGAGGGTCTTTCATGTGCGTCCCCACATCTGTACCCCAGAGTTCAGAGTGGGGAGGAAACCCTGACAAAGCGCAGGTGACATACTGTAATAGCCTCCTACTCAGATTCTGAACCTTAGCGTTCATAAACTGAGAAGCTAACATGAAACCTCCAAGCTTACTACCAGCTTGGATCTGATCTCGCTGCCACCAATCAGGATTCAGGGCTCCTGATCGCCCCCAAGTCGCCCCAACGCTATGCCTGGAAACCCAGAAGCTCCTGGTCTCCTCTATCTCATCCCCCAGCTTCCCCTTTCCCTGGGTTAGCCTGAGCGATGCCGTACTATCCCTTGAATACAAACCAAAGAGGGCGAATCTACCTCCCCTGAGGCTATGCATTCAAACCTAGTCAAGCTAACACAAAGAGATTTTCCACCCCCCTTGTTGTCCCGTAGCCGTAACTAGAAAAAAAGCAAGTCTTAAAAAGAAAACTTTATATAAAAAGAAAGAAATTACATAGTAAATCAACTCTGCATAAAAAGCTCATACAGGGCAATTGCTTATAAGAATTAGGAATAACCAGTCTGATTAAAAAAATAGCCAATTTAAACCAGTCCAGCACAGCACACACACGTAAATACAAAACAAAGCATATAACAGCTTATTGCTTTGCTACCTTTGTACTTACAACTTGGTAGTAGAAGGGTAGAAAGAAGATTGGAGATAGAAAAAAAAGTTGTTCTCCCATAGCCGAAAGAAACCAAACAGTTTTTGCAGTAAAAGTCCCCTAGGTGCCCAAGTTTCTGCCTCTGGGTATGTGAATAAATACTTAAAGAGTCATTGGAGAAAGGGGACTGGCCCCTGGATCTCCCGTCTTCCACATGGGTGCCCTGACCTCCAGGATACAGAGTCAGTGATTAAGTACTTGACCACTTTTGGTCATTTTATGTGGAGTTAGGCAGGCTCCTAACTTGTTCTTGCAAGAAACTTAAGTGTCTAAGCTGCCTGACTTCAAGGGAGGGTTTCCCACTTGTAGATCACTTATCAGAGTGACAGATACTTCCTTGAAGACCAGATTTAGGCACTGAACTCCATGATAGGGGCAGGGCTTAGGACACTCTTCTTGTCAATATTTTCCATTGGCTAGTTTAGGAAGCTCCTCACACAGCATCTTGGCTTTTGTGGATACAATTCTTAAGTGCTTATCTCTCCCAGTGCATTGTATGGGGAGCCTACACACCTAAACCAGGCTTTGTGGATCTTAGTTTTGCTCCTGTGATTTGCCAAAAAGAGTTAGGCATTGAAATGCTGAATGTCACAATGCCTATGTTCCTTTGTGAAGCAGGGCCTTCATCCTCTTGTGCTAAGTTTGCTTTCCACTTTTAGATTTTGGTGAATAAAATGTTGTTTTGTTCCCTTTTCAGAATCACTTGGCATGTCTGCTATTCTTATTTCTGAGATGTCCAATGTTGGATCCATTTCCACCCTAATGGTTGATTGTTGCTCACTACAAGCAATTGCACAGGCTTTCATGCGTGTATAAAGAAAGCTACAAATAGCTCTCAACACAAAGTTCTAAACCATGCATGTAGCTGTTTCTATCGCTTCACACTGAGTCAACACACATTCTAGGCTTCAAAGTGATGTTTTAGGTTATTGTGTGTGCTGTTTGTGTTGCACTCGGAGATTTGTGTTCATTTGTGCAGGTGGCAAATCAGACGTGTGATGTAGTGAGGGGCTGTATGTGTTTGCATTTATGTATGCTGGTTAGGTTGTGTGCATGGTTTTGAAGAAATATGACAGCTGAGCTAAGTAATCCTCCATTTGTGTAGTGTGTCTCATAGGCTATAACTAATTTGAATACAACAATTTCAGTGCTTGTAAGGGTAGGGATTAGTTGAGTTACCTCTGATACCATAATAGTCTAGAACTGTTGGCATGGCATGGATATCTGCCTTGCTTTCACATGGGTGTAATCTGTAAGGTCAAAATGGTTGAAGACTTGCAGATTGGACAGTAACAGACCATAGACCCCTGTGATGACTGAATCTGGTGATAGCTTTTTCTGTTCAGAGTCGCAGCCACACTTATCAGTATTTTCCATTGCTTCACGCTGACTCTGCAGACATACTAAGCTTCAGAGTGATATACAGAATTACAATCCTGGAATCCTATTTTTGTGTGTAGGGAGGTGTATGTATAATATATTATATATAAAAATATAAAAATACACCCACAAACTATAGGAGAGAAACTGACCTGATAGTCAATTTAACAGTGTCCACAACATTCTGAATAGCAGCATTGAAAAATTAGAAATATCAGATCAGATTTCACGGTGCTATATGTTGTGAATGTTCTGAGCAACAGAGAGGTACCAGAACGGGTTGCAAACATAGGAAGACAGTTTTTCTTCAGTTAGTATCAGCTGTAGTTTCCAAGATTAACTCTGCAACCATGAGAGCTAGAAACGTTCACAAGTGAAAGCTTAGATTCTGCATAAGATACAACTATTCATGTGAGAAAGCTTCCTATTCAATATAAACAACTGGAGTTTTAAAGACCTATTCAGTAGTCTATCAAACATTAGTTGAGTCCTGGCTCCACTACACCAATCCCAAAGACCCCTAGTTTGATGACCCTCAAGACATGTTGCAAGACTCATCTATTCATATTGACTGTCTCAGGGCTGGTCTACACTACGGGGTAAAATCGATTTTAGATACGCAATTTCAGCTATGTGAATAACGTAGCTGAAGTCGAATATCTAAAATCGATTTACTCACCCGTCCTCACCGCACGGGATCGATGTCCGCGGCTCACCATGTCGATTCCGGAACTCCGTTGGGGTTGGTGGAGTTTCAGAATCGATATAAGTGTGCTCAGGGATCGATATATCCCGTCTAGATTAGACGTGATATATCGATCTCCGAGCAATCGATTTTAACGCACCGATACGGCGCGTACTCTAGACGTGGCCTCAGAGGGGAAGGAAATCAGAATTATTAAGAAGGGAGGAAGTAAACCGGATGAAGTTTAATAAAGA
>NC_133769.1:195542747-195569455 GCF_003597395.2 Chelonoidis abingdonii
TCTAATGATAGAACACGAAGCAATGGGCTTAAACTGCAGCAAGGGAGATTTAGGTTGGACATTAGGAAAAAGTTTCTAACTGTCAGGGTGGTTAAACACTGGAATAAATTGCCTAGGGAGGTTGTGGAATCTCCATCTCTGGAGATATTTAAGAGTAGATAAATGTCTATCAGGGATGGTCTAGACAGTATTTGGTCCTGCCATGAGGGCAGAGGACTGGACTCGATGACCTCTTGAGGTCCCTTCCGGTCCTAGAGTCTATGAATCTATCTGAGTGTTTTATGAACACTGCTTCAGCCTATGAAGTTTTATTAATAATTACCTTCATGTACAGAGTTCATATTAGCGTGTCTTCTAAATTTAAACACCTACCATGGTCTCTGTACTTTATAATTCAATAGCTAGCTAAGAGCCAAAGGTTACTAGTGAGGAAAACAAACGGGAGGGTGGGAAGACAACTAACTGTATCATGGAGATCTGAAGAAATTCTACAGGTCTTTCGCATCTTAGGTGCATTTAAAATGCACGATTTCAGCTTTACGCGGTTGGCAAAAACAAAAAAAAAGAGAAAAATAACAATTTAAGTACTGTTTCTGTAGTGCAGGCAATTCTGCCTGCCATAACCCTCAATGTAACTTTGACTGTACGCGATTTTCGTTTTAAGTGCTGACTGCGGAATGTAACCCCAGCGTCAGATGAGACAGACCTGTATACTTTATTATCAAATGAAGTCTGGTTTCACACTCAGGAAGGGAGAGGGTTTTAACAAAATGTGATGCTAAAAAATCTGGATGGGTATATTCCAGTGTAAACAAATGGTTATCATAGAACCTAATGAGGTAAAGGACCAGTTAAATTAAAACAAATTCTAAAGAAAATAGTAAAGGGAGTAGAAAAAGCTCTTGGAAGAGATGTTGCTGGTCCACTAATGATATGAGATGCATCCTAAGAGTAGAGAGAACTTGAACAGGTAAGCTACTGCAGGAAGGATCAAGAAGAAATGTGTTATTACAGATCTAGAAAGCTGACTTCATGGGGAAATAAAGGAAATGCAGTTAGAAGTTACTCATCAGAGTTTATATTTTGAAGAACCATGAAATATGCATGAAAATTTTGTCAGTGCACAAACACATTGAATCTGAGGAAAAAAGTTATAGTACTGTCCATGGAACCGGAGTCCTAAGTTATTTAGCACATGCAGTGTGGTAAAGTGAGAATGAGAAACAGGTTGCCATTAAATAGTTCAGGGCAGATGGGGAGAACAGGTGGATTGTTCAAACTACACCTTTACCCTGATATAACGCTGTCCTCAGGAGCCAAATAATCTTACTGCATTATAAGTGAAATCGTGTTATATCGAACTTGCTTTGATCCACCAGAGCGCTGCTTTACCGTGTTATATCCGAATTCATGTTATATGGGGCTGCATTCATATCGGGGTAGAGGTGTATAGCAATTCATATTTAGGATGTATGACTATAGTTTCTCATACAAGTCAGTCAAGTTTGGTCTATTACTTGTGAAAAAGCACCTCCACTCAATTAGAAGTTTCTTGAGAGTAGCCAGGAACAAAGTGATTGATGTAAACATGGGGGTTTTGAAGTAGAACTAATTCAAAAATAAATCACATAGAAAAATAGCTGACAAACAATCAGGCAAACTTATTACAGAAACAGATTGTGTATGAAAATAAAAATCAGCAAGGATGACATACTAAAGTATAAGATGACATTTTTCAGAAAAGCAACTTCTGTCCCAAAGTTATGATTAATGATATATTTAGAATTTCTCTTTAACCCACCCCATTGTTTATAGCTACTGAAGTCAGGTAAAAGTTATGGGGTTCCTTTGAGGTATCTGAAGCACATGATTAACTCCATTACTAGTAACAGAAGCATTCATGGGATCATAAATCTCATTTTCATTAATATTAATACAATAACCCTATGCTGTGTGTCATTTAAGACTGACATAACACACAAAGAATACCCGATACAAAACCATAAAAACAGTGACATGAAAAATGAAGGTATCTGACCATATATACTCATTCAGAGACACATTACCACTAGAACCACCATCATCCACTACAAACAGAGAACTACAACCATAAGTATACCCTAGTAATGATGCCAGCCTTCACCAAAGACTGCTGCCACCATCATCAAGACCACACATTCCCCTCCTTGCTGTAACCCTCCTCCTCGATATTATTGCACCATTTTTAAAAAGTTACTCAGCTCCCATTTCGAAAGGAGTATGCTTGTTAGCTGGCAATATCCTTCTAGCTACAAGATGAAAATCTTTCCAACAACCACCAACCATGAGGATTTTTCAGTTTATTGTGGTAGGGGGAGTTGTTCTTAAGTGACTGCATTATTTTCTTTGCGATAATACTCAAAATGGTGTTATAGGGATAGTGCTCCTCCATCCCAAGAAATTTCAGGTGGGGTGCCAAAATGGGATTATCAACCAACTCCATCTTTGAAAACGTTTATGGGACTATTAAGTGACTATATGGGTATATGAATGACACCCAGTGATATTTCTCTGCTTCACCATATATTGATTGTGCAGTTGATCAATTTTGCCCCTGATTGACCAGGAGTGGTTTTTGGACAGGGCTGCCCTGGGGGGGACGGGGCAAGTGGGGCAATTTGCCCCAGGCCCCGGGCCCTGCAGGAGCCCCGTGAGCCCTGGCCTGGTGGCGGTCTGGATCTTCAGTGGCATTTCGCCGGCGGAGGGCCCTTCAGTCGCTCTGGGTCTTTGGTGGCATTTTGGTGGTGGGGTGCCTTTCAGTGCTGCTGAAGACGCAGAGCGACTGAAGGGTCCCCTGCCGCCGAAATGCCGCCGAAGACTCGGACCGCCGCCAGGTGAGTACAAGCACCGCAGCTCCTCTGCTTTGCCCCAAGCCCCCTGAATCCTCTGGGTAGCCCTGTTTTTTGATGAGAGAGCTCCTGAAGGCTGAACTCAGACAACATATTTACATGTTGGTGGGTTGGGGGGGGGGAGAAGGGAGGAAACAGGTAATTTATCAACCTCCTCACCTGAATGCTTGCACTTGACTTCTGTTATCCAATAAGACCTCCAAATGGTGACCCTGAATCTTTATTTAACTACTTCTGCATACCCTGATAGAATTGGCAGTGTGTTTTATTCTATCTACATGTGTCTAGAAGACTGTTGCCATTTCTGTCTCTGTGTTTTGTCACATTTAAGTTGAATTATTGCAGTGGTCTTTGCTTAGGACTATACAAAAATGATACTTGGAAAGTAACTAGCATAGACTGTGGCACCCCACTTAGGCCATGAGTAACATTTTCAAGAGCAATAAAGGGATTTAGTAGCCTTTGTCCCATTTTCAAAAGTTAGACTCCTAAGTGTCCCAGTAAGCTTTGAAAACGGGACTTTTGAAAATTGTGTTCTTTTTCTATACAGTATTTTTTTAATCTCTCGTTTGTTCTTAAAAAACCCCAAACTTAAGGTGAGAGTTTATAGCTCTACCAATATAACTTCCCACATAGAAATTTAACCTTGTATATAAGTGCTTTGTTGCTGTTATTTAGCTTATATCACTAACTAAAAGTCACTCTTATACCAGAATAAGCATGTCTACATGGGGATTTATACTGGTGTAACTATTAGTATAACCAATAAACAAGACCATCTAGGAAAGCTTCAATGGAGGTTTTCCTGCAGGGAGAGCTTTAATTGGAAGCTGGTGCAGATTGTAGTTTATTAGTTTCTGGATACAATTCCAGGTGTGAGTTAATTTAAGTTGTAATTGGTTAGGATCTAAATATGAGCAGTCCAACAACAGGATCATTGACTTTGGAACCAGTTCCTGTCTCAGTGTGACAGCTAAAATTTTTTGGCCTTCAGAGGACTTTTCAAAGCTTACTTGTTTCCCCAGGATCTCTCTTGGGAGCATGTTGGAGTATCTGTGTGTGGGCATGTAGTCGGAGGGGGATAAAAAGTTTATATTTGGTGTATTAGGATGGTCTATTACATCAACATTGGTCCTAGATAGTTTCTCAGTATTTAAATGAGTTACTTGTCCACACATCCAAGTGTTGGATAGGTACATTATTCATGTAAATAAGGAAAACAGTTTCAGCATCACACACATTACTACACCGCTTCCCGGATATAATGCGGTCCTTGGGACCCAAAAAAATCTTACTGAATTATAGGTGAAACCACATTATATCAAACTTGCTTTGATCCGCTGGAGTGCGCAGCCCCGCACCCCCCGAAACTGCTTTACCATATTATATCTGAATTCATGTTATATCGGGTCATGTTATATAGGGGTAGAGCTAATATAGTGTTTTTCATTCACTTTCAAAGTGGCTACAAAATTAAACTTTGAGGAGGAGTCACATTCTTTTCACAAATGTGCAACCTGTGACAAGAAAGGTTAAGGACTTGACCAAGTTCCTTTTGACTGCAACTCAAGGATATAGCACAGAGTCCCCAGAAGATGGCATTTATTTCTCTGCAACGTACACTACTTCCATAAGCTCAGAGATCCTTCTGAACATCACTGTATGTAAGAAGGATGGATAGTGTCTGCTGATAAATCATATTTGATTCTGATTACTTTACTGATCATTCAAATTAAGTACTACTAAGATCAGTACAGATAATTGTGTCAAAACATTAAGCCATGACAGTGAAACCTTAACTATCAGTGAATAGTTCTTCAGCAAGAAAAGCCAGAGTCATCCTGTGGTGGAGAAAAGGGAATATGAACATCTTTGGGAAAAAAAGTCACATTATAGAAATAATGAAGATTACACATTAACACAGTTCAGAGAAGAGAGCCTGGTGGGGGAAGAACACAATTTTATATGCATTTTTTGATGTTTTCATTCACCTAAGTTTGAATAGGTCCATGCAATGCTGAATAAAGTTGGAAGATGCAATAAGTTTAGGGACAGGGAATGGAAGCTGTACAATAAGCGCTGTAAGAAATGCTTTCATATCTGGCAATAAGCATTTTAACATCTGAACATGGAATAGCTGAGGGTATGAACAACTGCCAGAGTAAGAGAAGTATGACACTAGGAGCTAACCTGAAATGCAATATGTCAAAGGGAGAGGCCTGGAGAAATTGAGAGATACAGAAACCTAAAAATATGAACTCCATGTTTTCTGATCTCTTCCATAATTCCTAGGGTTCAGTGGAAATATTAGACTTGTAATTTTTGTGTATTTTCCCCTTTTTGAATTTGTTTGACCTAAGGTATAAACTTGAGGCAGGGACTATATACTCACAAAGCTTAGCATACTGGGATCCTGACCGCAGCCTCTGGACATTGCCTCAATACACACTGGGATTTAGGAGTTCCAGGTTCAATTTCCAGTGTTGCCATAGACTTCTTTTGTGACTTTAGGGAGGTCATTTAAGTCTATATTTAAAGTACAGAGAATACTTTCCTCCAGCCCTTTGGCCATTTTGATAGTAAGTACTTTGGATCAGGAACTATTATACTCACATACACTGTTGAGAACTATGAGGCTGTGATCTTGGTTGGAGGTATGTATGCGATACTGCAATCCAAAGAAATAAAAAGATTACTAGAATATTAGGACTTTTTGGATCTTCATCTGTTTCTGGGAGAGTTCATTAAAGTCTGCCCTCAGTATACATCAGCATGTCTTTGACCCTCAATGGATGATGTAGCAGGGACTTACGTGGTTAAATTTAAGACCCATCCACTGCCTCTGTTTTCCTCCATCACATCTGAATTTCCCTCACTTCCAATCTACTAGCAGCATCCAAGATGACTTAGCTCTCCAGTCAAGTCACAAGAAGGCTAAACAAACAATAATTGTCACATACCAGGTACCCTTTTTCTCCAAGGATCCATTTTTTTCTCACTCAGTCCACTTCAGCTCTAACCTTCCTGGGTCCTAATCAATTCCTTTGTCATGTTCCCTTGGTCACCTTCACACAGCACAGCAGTATAGGAAGAACCCACATCCAATCTGTTTATGGGTTTCCAGCCCTGGGCACCCTAAACAACCAGGCCATTTACCTCTATATCCTCAACCTGCCTGCTATTACCCAGCACCTCTTCCTGTACTCTCAGACCTACTGGCTATGCACCAGCTTTTATAAAAACACCCTGCTTCCATGTTTCACTACCCTTCTTTCCTGAAGTCTTCCTCTGCTCTCACAGACCTACTACTCCCCAGAGTGAGCTCTGCCTCTCCACAGGCTCCTCCTATCCACCCTTCCCTCAAGCAGGCCAGTTTATTTACAGGACTTATCTTGCCTCCCCAGGTGAAGGGAATAAGTGAAGTGTGGCGCAGGTGCAGCTGAACTTCCATTCCTGTTAAAGGGCCACCTCACTCTGACAGATGGGAAACAAGAAGTGGGTTCTCATTCAAAGGCAAAAAACAAGCACTCATGTCCCATGGATGCCGGTATTTCTGTGACTGTTTTCCTCGGAAAACACAAGATGGGCTAGATTCACAAAAGGACTTATGGCCTGCCTCTTGAGGCACCAAAATCCCAGACTGAGCCCCCAGCGGGATCCACAATTCCACCCAGCTCGACTTATGCTGAACTCTTGGGCACCTAAACTCACTTGGCACTTTTTTGGGGAGAGGGGCGCAAAACTCTCCTAGGCATCAATGTTTTTGTCTCTGCCCCTGCACACTGCAGCCCATACCTAGAGTGATATATGAGGGAAGATAGTTGTTCCTCTGCCCAAGTTGCTTGTGGGAACCAATCTGGTAAGCATGCCGAGAACTCAAGTGTGGGAATGAATCTATAGCTTAGTGGTTAGCATATGCCTCTGGGAAGTGAGAGATTCAGTCCCACTGCTCTAATGACTTTTCAAAATTATTTATCCTCCCCGCAGCCCAGATTTAGGTGTCTATGTAAAAGATAAGACTGGAGATTAGCATCCCTCCTCTCCCAGGATTGTCTGTTTTAGGCCTGGAGCCAACTAGTATGCTGTTTTTGTTATCTCATTCTAAGGCACCTCTTTGCCCATACATAGGGCGCCTAGGCACAGAACGCAGGCTTTGTGAATCCTGGTAATTTTCTAGTCTCCTAAAAATTAGGCAATGCTCAGTGTCACACATCTAATTTCTTTATGAATCTAGGCCAAGAACTCTAAAGTCCACAAGTGACAGACAGTTTCAGGAAGAAAGATAGTAACTCTTTAAAGTATTATCTTTATGTACTAAATGGAAGAATTTGTCATTTAATTTTTCAATGACACATTGGGTAAATAGTCACAGTATATATACAATATATATAGCAGAAAACTAATGGTCCTTTCAGTACTGTTGCTAAATGTGATACCCTTTCAATGGCTTACTGCCATGATAATATCAATATAGATAATAATCTTAAGAATGTTAAAGACCTAAATTTTCAGTTGAGTTTGAGAGGCTTTATATGAATGTAAAACTGTTTGGACATATCCGAAAGGACATAAAACCAACCCTAACAAACTGCTGCTTATAATCACAGCTGCATCGATTAGTGCTGAAATTTATTGCAAAGTAAGCTTCCAATATGGGCAACTGGAATGCCAGGTCTTAGCTGAAGATCTCTAAAGGATTATTTATGGGAATATTTTTGAAGAGTGTGAACCAAGAGTGAGCAAGCAGTTACATTTTCAATATTTTGTATATAAATTGGTATATCATTGACTTACAAGGACAGATCTTAATGGACCATATGAGGATCTCTCAGCCTTTACGTATTCCAGTCTTCCTAATGTTTGCTATGACTGCATTGTTCTTACAACAGTCATTACAGACTACATTTTTCAAAGCCCTATTCACAAAATATAACTAACTCATGCTTCCCATGCATAACTTTGTAAATTGTTCCTGTTGTCCTCAGGGATCATTTAGCTCATCAGTACCACCCATACTGTAAGAAAGTTCACAAACTAATCAGCCATGTTACTTACTATAGGGATATGTCTTTATCTAAATTTGATGTCTTCCTGTGCCGTGAAGTGTCACTTAGGGGATGAACAAGACTCTGCCATTCCTGTCTATCCTGGGCTGCCCTTTGCATGTCCTCTGTGTTACTGAAACCCATAAGTTTTCCCTTTCTAAGTGCTGTCTGACGGAGGGATTCCTTTGGCCAGTCCCCTTTGAATGTTTCTTCAGTTGCCCAATGGCTCTCCTTCCAGGGAAGTCACTCTAGCTTCATTCTTAACACATGGACCAGATATTTAATTTTTTTTTCTGAAGAGGAGTCTGATGAATCTTAGTATTGGTTATAAATTCATTCAATTTAATAACTACTGTTTTCCCAAGGCATTTGCTTTCGAATGCATTTAGACATCTGTCCGTACTTTATATCTATATACTGGGAAAAATCCTGCTGTTTATACCTGTGAATCCTCTGCTCCATCTCCGATGAAAGCAACGGAAGTTATAAATGCACATTGGAGGGCAGATATGGGTCCGTTAAGTCTAAGCATATAATCTGCATTTCCATAGGAGTGTATGTATGTACTAGTAGAGATGTCACTCACCCTTACTCCAGCAAAAGCCTATAAATGAGCTTTGTGTCTAACATGTACCCATCCACACACTTTTGCATTCATATCCATTATTTTCTCCTTTGCAAATCTGCTGTTTCCCTGTACGTGAGTCTTGTTTTGAGAATAATCTGTATGGGGAAAATACCTGCTTCTAACACTAAGAATTATTTAGTCTTTAATGTATAATTTATTAGCATGTGGTTCAAATTTTAAACGTTTGTCACTCACTGGGAAAATTGAATGTTTCAGTTAAGTGCAAACAAGATGTCAGTTCTGGCAAAATAAGGGTTTGAAATATTAAGAAATGGAAAAAATCAGCACCAAGTAAAGTAGCAATTTAACATTATTTACTTCAGTCAAGTAGCGTGTGTGTGTGTGTGTGTTTGTCTTCCCTCACCACCCCTTAGAAGCATTGTACTGTTCCCTCCTCCTCCCTCTCCCCCATATAAACAAACACTAGAATCTAATCTAAGTTTAAACTGGAAGAGCCATTATAGCCCTGAGGATTAATCTGTTGGCCTGTATAAAATGTCTTTTTGATAAATTTAAGTATTTGATGTAATAGACATAGATATATAATGCAATAGCTGTAATGCAAGAAACCTACAGGTCAAACATCCTGTATGACGCTAAGGCAACTTCAGCACATTTTGGGACCCTTACTCAGAAAAGTGATAATAAGACAAAATACCTACACAGATGTCTGGAGACCTTAAACTGAACCAATAACAGTAAAGAGTGGAAAAAGGGGATTTTTGCCCACAAATCTAACAAGTACACCACAAATGCATACATACCTGTCATTCATATGCACATAAATGTTAACCTATGAGGCAGGTGTACCCTAACATTTCCATGGGGGAAAGATGAAATTTGGGCATAGAAGGAGGGATTTCCGACCAATGCTCTATAAAAAGGTGAGACAGCTCACCATCAGGGAGGCGATACACCCATCTATCTGCTCCTGTCCACTCTTCATCACCTCCACCCTCACCTACGTATCGATGCTACCCATCTACAGAGGCTATTAACTATTAACAGGTCGTATTATTATTGCTTTTCAAAACTGTAAGTAAAAATGGATCTAATTTCCCTTCTGCTTCATTCTTACTCTAGAGAGCACTTAGCAGATATAGTGTTAAACCAGAATGCAAACAACCTTAAAATAACTTCCTCTGTCAGAGATGTGGAAAACGCCTGAAGAGCTGCTGCACTACACAGAGTGAGCTTACATCAGCGTATTATCATAAATATATCTCTTAAAGAACTATGATATTTTGTAACTTTGTAATCTTGAGCTGTTTTAACCTTTGCTTATTATTTCATTGATTTTAATAAAAGATCTTTATGACTATATCTGTCTCAGTGTAAGCTCCTGTCATATACCCCAAATTTCCTTTTATAAACTCTGTGAAGCCTGATTCAGGATGAACTTTATCTTCTGATCAAATATATTGGCGAGCCAAACTCATACTAATTAATATCCAATTATTATTATTAATATTATTAATTAATTACAAATTAGTTAATCACATACAATTAAATTAAGTGGATAAATTACACCAACCTTACTAACCCACCCCAAATCAGGCTACACTATGCTGTAGGCAGATTTACCTAATTAAAATTTTAAACATAGCTACCCTATGATCTGTAAAGCAATTCCCAGTCAATGAAACGTGCTAATTACACCAAATGCCTTTATAAAGGGAGATTCAATTGCAATGTACTTAGACCCCCATTGACTAATACATTCTCCCCAAAATAGAACAAAATTCATAGCTAGAATACTTTAATTATGAAGGCAACAATTTATTGTGATGTGAGTTAAGGTGATGTTTGTGAACATTATACTTATCTCTAGTTTAAAAGGCCTTGGATTTTTATGGAACAAATGCTTATTTGGCCATTTTTTCCCTGATCTGGTCAAAAAACTTTTCCAGTATATATCAGAGTTCAGAGAAAGAAATTTTTTAAAAAAAATCTGACATGCAAGTGTCAAAGAAAGCAACACAGTAAAATTCACCTGAGGCACAGCATGCATATCCTACTTCCTTACTAACTCTTATCGATCTAAGGCTAATACTTCACCAATTGCCCTTAAATGGTGCAATTGTTCTATATTAATGTCTGTATTCCTGACACTGGATTGCAGCATTCCAACAATTTTGCTTAAAGGTATAGACAGCAATTCTTTAATCCTTTCTATTTTCACAATATAATTAATTCTACTTTCACACAAGGTTTTTGAAAGCTATTTCTTCTGGAGCAATTTATTTTGTTCTACAAATTATAAAGCAATTTGTCTTTATATATTATCTGAACAGCAATCTCCCCAGAAATTAGTGGTTTAGTTTTTCATATGCACTGTTTTTAGAAACAAAATACAAATTATTGCATTTGATCCATAGCAACATTTTTATTTTTGTTATATTCGAGTGCGTAGTAACTTCATTTGTAAAACTATGGTCAGGGTAAATCCAAAATACGCAATGAGCCACATTCTGCTCCTAGGTAAACTGATATAAATATGGAGCAGCTATATTGACATCAGTGAGGTTATTCCAGATAACAATGGAACAAAGCAAAATTTAGTCCCTTGTTTCCCTCTATTTCTTTTTCCCCCTTCTAAAACCAAACTCCCAAGTCCTTTGACATAAATTGACATTGATTTAAGAACAGGCTCCACGGTCTCTCTCTCCACTCCTTGACAAGAGAAATCTCATTCCCTCTTCCTTATATTTTTTCACCTTTATTTAATTTTCCATTTTTTTTAATACAGTTAATTTGAAAGACACTGTTGACCTATAACCTCTGACTTGGTCTTAGGGTACAATATTATAAATCATGTGCTAATGCATATTAAAATGCTTTAAGGTGGGAAAATAAAAGCTAATGGAGCTGTGATGCAAGATAGGAAAGTAGAGAAACTTAAGAATCTGTACAACAACAACAGTAGGCTTGGCAAGAAGTTGAACCCTAGTTGGCCTGTTGGTTTTGATAGCTAACCTAAGTAGCAAAACAGTTAGCTTGACTAAGTCCTAATGTTATAAGATTTAGCAATATTTAGCTTGTGATAAGTACACCACAGAAGCATGAAATAATGCTTTTGGGGGAATTTTTAGTATGTGTAAGTATGAGGTTAATCCATCAGCATATTGGAAACGTCAGGAATTATTTTAACACCATATAGATACAAATCGCTTATGTCAGCAATCTGAACCCCAACTGTGAGTACTCAGAAGGCCACATATGGAATAGGGGCTGAGCCCTACATACATATGGTCAGAAGTATGTAAAGGTATGAAAAAAGGGGAAATAAAACATGATGCTTGAATGTTCACAAGTGGGATACTGGGAGTGATTGAGGCGGCAGCAGCCCAAAACTCATTTCTTCTCTTGGTGGGCTCCACTGACTGTTTCTTCAATCTTTGTATCTAATAGCCTCCACAAGGTTGTAAGTACGACCAAGATTAAATATGTCTACATTGTGGGATTGCTTTATCTTGTACCAGCCTAAAGCTAAAAGTATGCGTGATCCGGGGGTGGGAGAGCATTTTCCTATACTTCTCACTCTTATTTTCATATGATTTCAATTATATGTGGCTGTGCGAAGTACAACTTACAAACTGTGTGTGCTTCACTAAGCTCGAACACCACAGCATTTCTGACTTAGCCTTCTGAATAAAAGACTCGGTTATTAATGACTGAAATAATTTGTAATTTAAATTTACTAAAGACTGACACTATAACAGAGAAAACTCCACTGCATACTGCCACAATCTCGTAGGAGTTTTGTGCCATTGTCTAAATTATGTGCTAGGGGAGTTTGAAAGGGGGTTATTTGGATGTGCTGCAGAGATTACAAGTATTTTTTTTTTGAGTGATCTGGGATTTGGAGAAAATTTCAGATCTCAGAGTGTGTGCAGCAGGAGTTCTGATAATCTAGCTTCTGATTTTGGGCACCTAAGCTTTTTGAGTTCCCAGACTGAGCATCTGACATAGTAGTTCATGGTACACTGCAGTTACCATGACTACCTGTTGCTTAATACAAAAAAGTGTTTCTTTACTGCAGTAGGCCGCAGTCCTGAAGCCAGGCTGAGTTTATGTGGTGACCCTCTGGGTAATAGTAAGAACCAACCGAGATTTAGGAAACATGCAAGATTGAGGAAATGCCTGTAGTGCCCATCTGGACAAGGGAAATCCTTCATGTTATTCATATGTATTTTCTAGGCTCAGGGGAAATGTTGCAGGAAAGGAAGCTATGTCACGGAAAGAGTTCTCAGAATACCTTGTCCCCAAAATGATGCATTTCCTTTTAAAAATAAAAATAATTAAATCCAAGAACTCAATAGGAATTAGCCATTGTTAGCAGCCTTTCTGATCAGTGACAGCCACCAACACTGTATTAAATACCCATCCATGATTTGTTTATATGTATTGCCATATCACCACTGTTCACTAATTTCACTGAGTAGGTCAGGAATCAGCAACCTTCAGCCTGTGGCCCTTCAGGTGGGTTGGGCTTGTTTGTTTACCTGCCACGTCTGAAGGTTCGGCCGATCATGGCTTCCACTGGCCTCTGTTCGCCACTCCAGTCCAATGGGGGCTGCGGGAAGTGACGTGGGCCGAAGGATGTGCTGGCCACCACTTCCCGCAACCCCCTTTGGCCTGGAACGGCGAATCATGGCCAGTGGGAGCCATGATCGGCTGAATCTGCCGATGTGGCAGGTAAACAAACCAGCCCGGCGATCAACTCCATAACTATGGCCTAGATCTGCTCTATTAAAGCAGGGCCGGTGCAACCTATTAGGCAACCTAGGCAGTCGCCTAGGATGCTAGGATTTGAGAGGTGGCATTTTCTTCAGCAGCAACCCCAGCGGCCAGATTTTCGGCTGCCCCGGTCACCGCCAGCATCTAGGCAGAGGGAGCTGGGACAGAGGAGTGCGGGGAGGGCCGCCTGCAGCAAGGGGGGAGGTGGTGGCACGCAGGGGAACTCCCCGCCCCAGCTCACCCCTGCTCCCTTCCCGAGCATGCCATGGCCGCTTTACTTCTCCTGCCTCCCATGCTTGCGGCACAAAAGTGAAGCAGCTCACTCCTGCTTCGCCTCCTCCCCGAGCACACTGTCGCCGCTTCACTTCTCCCATATCCCAGGCTTGTGGCGCCAATCAGCTGAGCCGCTGCAAGCCTAGGAGGTGAGAGAAGTGAAACGGCGACGGCGTGCTCTGTGTGGAAGCGGAGCAGGGGTGAGCTGGGGTCCAGGGGTGTGCCTTAAGGTGGAGGGGGGAAGCTGCATGTGCCTCAGGGCAGGGGTTCCTTTGAAGGACACCCAGCCAGCCAGTTAGCTGTAAAATCCCTCTTGATAGCTGTTCTGTAGTTGTTTACCTGTAAAGGGTTAAAAAGTCCCCCAGGTAAAGAAAAAAAAAGTGGGAACCTGACCAAAAGAGCCAATGAGAAGGATAGAACTTTTTAAAATGGGGAAAGAAACTTTCCTTTTGTCTGTTGTTCTCTGGGCTGGAGGGACAGAGCAGCCATGCTGCAAGCAGCTTTAAGCCAGGTATGATCATAAATCATCAGATCATTCCTAGAACTACTTATCTGAACTCCAAATGTGTAAGTAGATCAGAATGTTTAGCTAGACACAATCGGGATTATTTCTGTTTATTTTTTAAGGCTTATGGATCTCCTCTGTGCTAACCCCTGATGCATTTGTTTGCTTGTAACCTTTAAGCTGAACCGCCAAGGAAACTGTTTTGGGTGCTTAATTTTTGTAATTGTTTATTTTAAGATTTAGCAAAAAGCCTGAGTTCCAGATGTATTTTTTTCCTTTTTGTTTTTAATAAAATTTACCTTTTTTAAGAACAGAGTTGGATTTTTTGTTGTCCAAAGAGGTTTGTGCATGTTGTTTGATTAGCTAATAGCCACAGCTAGTTTCCATTGTTTTCTTTCTCAGCTTTTCCCCGGAGGAGGGGTGAAAGGGCTTGAGGGCACCCCACAAGGAGAAATTCCCATGTGCTACTTCCTGGGTTCAAAGGGTTTATTTTATTTTAGTTTATTTTTTTTTACGCATTTGGGTGGTGGCAGCATTTACCAAGCCAAGGTTAAAGAAAAGCTGTAACCTTGAGAGTGTAATACAAGCCTGGAGTAGCAAGTATTAATTTTTAAAATCCTTGCAGGCCCCCACTTCTGCACTTGGAGTGACAGAGTGGGGATTCAGCCTTAGCAGCAACAGTGGCCACTTCTGCCAATATAAGATTTTGAATCTAATGGCAGTAGTCCAGTATTGAAGAGAATTTAACACATCGTTAATAGAATGAAACATTTATGTCACCCCAACCTCTTCCATTCCAATTTATGTTGCCCCACCCCAAGAATCATGGTCAGGAGCCAAGGGCTGGAGCAGAGCCACAATTGGAGCTGGGCTGCACTCAGGGCTGGGGTCCAAAGCTGGGGCTGGAACCATGGCCAGGCCAGGAGCTGAAATGTGGCAGGGGTTGGGTCTGGGGTTAGGGGTCAAGGTTGTGGCCAAGAGTGGAGCCATGGCCAGGCCACAGTCGGGGCCTGAGGCTGAAGCAGAGCTGGGAACAGAGTGGGACTGAGTGACACTCCTTCCTTGCCCCTAGAGGGTCTGGCCTGGGTCTCACGTCACTCCTCTTCTTTTGCACTCCCCTTGGGGGCACACCCCAGTTTGGGGACCATTGCATTATAGTAAGTATTTAATGAATAAAAAAGTTAAGCTTCTGAATTTCCTTTCCAGAGACCTCTCCAGACAATGGGCTCTATAGCAGCAAAGCCCCAATGAAAATGAGATCTGAGAATATGCTGAGACCCCATACCACTATGGCACAGCACTATGGCACAAGGTGCAACTTGAACTGTTACCTCCCCTTAGATCTCCAGCCTAGATGCTTTGCTAGTGAATTGCAACCCCTCCAGTGTCTGCTCATTTACAGCCGCTAGCATGTAAAGTTAGTCCCAGCTGAATGCATGAATGTTCTCCCAGCCATCCATGAACTACATACAGGGAAAAATCCGCATATTCTTAGTCCCATCTTTGCACCCCCAGAAATCTGCATCTTGTATTGTCCAGGGTACTACTGAACAATGCAAGCTCATAGATACAATCACCTCCTTTATTGAAATGATAGACTATGCACCAGCCTTGTCTCAAATAGAGGTTTCCCAAATATTGATTCATAGATTCTAGGTCTGGAAGGGACTTCAAGAGGTCATCGAGTCCAGTTCCCTGCCCTTATGGCAGGACCAAATACTGTCTGGANTAATGTCCAACTTAAACCTCCCTTGCTACAGTTTAAGCCAATTGCTTCTTATTCTATCCTTAAAAGCTAAGATAAACACGTTTTCTCCCTCTTCCTTATAACACCTTTTCAGATACTTGAAAACTGCTACCATGTCCCCTCTCAGTCTTCTCTTTCCCAAACTAAACAAACCCAATTCTTTCAGCCTTCCTTCATTGGTCTTGTTCTCTAGACCTTTGATCATTCTTGTTGCTCTTCTCTGGACCCTCTTCAATTTCTCCACATCTTTCTTGGAATGTGATACCCAGGACACAATACTCCAGTTGAGGCCTAACCAGCGCAGAGTATAGCAGAAGAACGATTTCCCGTGTCTTGATTATGAGACACTTATTAATGCATCCCAGAATCACGTTTGCTTTTTTTACAACATCATCACACTGTTGACTCATATTTAGCTTGTGGTCCACTATAACCCCTAGATCCCTTTCTGCTGTACTCCTTCCTAGGCACTCTCTTCCCATTCTGTGTGTGTGAAACTGATTGTTCTTTCCTAAGTGGAGCAATTTGCATTTGTCTTTATTAAACTTCATCCTCAGACCATTTCTCCAATTTGTCTAGATCATTTTGAATTATGATCCTATCCTCCAAAGCAGTTGCAATCCTTCCCAGTTTGGTATCATCTGCAAACTTAATAAGCGTACTTTCTATGCCAATATCTAAGCTGTTGATGAAGATATTGAACAGAGCCAATCCCAAAACAGACCCCTGCAGAACCCCACTTGTTATACCTTTCCAACAGGATTGAAAACCATTAATAACTACTCTCTGAGTACGGTTATCCAGCCATTATAGACCCACCTTATAGTAGCCCCATCTAAGTTGTATTTGCCTAAATAAGAATATCATGCGAGACTGTATCAAATGCCTTACTAAAATCTAGGTATACCACATCCACTGCTCCTCCCTTATCCACAAGACTTTTTATCCTATCAAAGAAAGCTATCAGATTGGTTTGACATGATTTGTTCTTTACAAATCCATGTTGGCTATTCCCTATCACCTTACCACCTTCCAAGTGTTTGCAGATGATATCCTTAATTACTTGCTCCATTATCTTCCCTGGCACAGAAGTTAAACTAACTGGTCTGTAGTTTCCTGGGCTGTTTTTATTTCCTTTTTTTTTATAGATGGGCAGTATATTTGCCCTTTTCCAGTCTTCTGGAATCTCTCCTGTCCCCCACGATTTTCCAAAGATATTAGCTAGGGGCTCAGATACCTCCTCTATTAGCTCCGTGAGTATTCTAGGATGCATTTCATCAGGCCCCGGTAACTTGCAGGCATCTAACTTTTCCAAGTGATTTTCAACTTGTTCTTTTTTTATTTTATCATCTAAACCGACTCCCTTCCCATTAGCATTTACTATGTTAGTCAACCCTTCAGACTTCTTGGTGAAGACCAAATCAAAGAAGTGGTTAAGCCACATTTTCTATCTTTCCTACCCAGTGGAATAGCTTGCTTCTGGGCCCTTAATAGTGACCCTTTGAAAAACTGCCAACTCTCCTAAGTTGTTTTCCCCCTCAGTCTTGATTCCCCTGGGACCTTACCTATCAGCTCTCTGAACTTACCAAAATCTACCTTCCTGAAATCCATTGTATCTACTATCCTGTACTCCCTTCTATCCTTCTGTCAAGGTTCCTTCCAAACTCTTAATTCTGAGGTAAAGATGTGGGGACCTTCATGAAAGACCTCCTAAGCTTATTTTTACCAACTTAGGTTAAAAAGTTTCCCAAGGCACAAATTCCACTTTGCCTTGAACAGTATGCTGCAACCACCAAGTGATTTAGACAAAGAAACAGGGAAAGGACCACTTGGAGTCCTATTCCCCCAAAATAGTCCCCCAAGACCTGCAGCCCCTTTCCTGGGGAAGGCTTAAGAATAATATCCTCACCAATTGGTACAGGTGAACACAGACTCAAACCCTTGGATCTTACGAAAAATGAAAAACCACTCAGAGTCTTAAAAGAAGAATTTTAATGAAAGAAAAGGTAAAAGAATCACCTCTGTAAAATCAGGTTAGTAAATACTTTACAGAATAACAAAAGACTCAAAAAACACAGAGGATTTCCCCTCTAGGCAAAACTTTACAGTTACAAAGACAGGGATAAACCTCCCTCTTAGCAAAGGGAAAATTCACAAGCTAAAAAAAAAGGTAATCTAACACATGTCTTTGCTATTACTTACTATTTTTGCAAGACTAGATGCTTAGTTCAGATATGGCTTAGGGAGATGCGTTTTCCCTGCCCTGTTTCCTTGTTGACTCTGGGAGACAGACAAAAAACCTTCCCCCCCAGATTTGAAAGTATCTTCTCCCTTTATTGGTCCTTTTGTTCAGGTGCCACCCAGGTTATCTAAGCTTCTTAACCGTTTACAAGTAAAAGAGGACTTAACCCTTTACAGGGTAAAGAGGATTTTATGCTATCTTTAGCTGTATGTTTATGACTCTTTCCTTAGAATTGTGAACTCTATGATTTCATGATCACTTTCACCAAATCTGCCTTCCACTTTCAAATTCTCAGTGAGTTCCTCCCTATTTTTTAAAATCAAATCTAGAATAGCTTCCCCTCCAGTAGCTTTTTCAACCTTCTGAAATAAAAAGTTGTCTGCAATGCAGTCCAAGAACTTATTGGATAGTGTGTCCCTCACTGTGTTATTTTCCAAATATATATCTGGATAGATGAAGTCCCCCATTACCACCAAATCTTGGGCTTTGGATGATTTTATTACTTGTTTAAAAGAGCCTCATCCACCTCTTCCATCTGGTTGAGTGGCCTGTAGTAGACTCCTAGCATGACATCTCCCTTGTTTTTTACTTCTTTTAGCCAAACTCAGAGACTCTCAACACTTCTGTCTCTTATGTCCATCTCCACCTCAGTCCAAGTGTACACATTTTTAATATATAAGGCAACACTTCCTCCCTTTTCACCCTGTCTATCCTTCCTGAGCAAGCTGTACCCATCCACACCATCATTCCAATCTTGTGTATTATCCCACCAAGTTTTGGTGATGCCAACAATGTCATAGTTGTATTTATTTATTAGCTCTTCCAGTTCTTCCTGCTTATTACCCATACTTCTCGCATTTGTATATAGGCATCTAAGATACTGATTTGATCTTGCCTCCCAGTTTTGCTCTAACCCTTCTTTCTCTTTGCCATTATAACCCACACTCCCTCCTATTTCTGACCCATCTCCCAGGTCCCTTCTAACACACTAGTTTAGATAAAACAACAAAACAAGTTTATTAACTAAAGAAAGATATATATGGCAAGGCATAAAAGTCACAATTGGTTACAAAAGAAATAAAAGGATAAGATGCAAGCTAATTGTTAAACTTTATCAGGCTATTAGGCTTAAAAGCAAAAGGTTTCTTTCACCATGAAATGCAATACGTTTCATAGGCTGCCTCCCTTTCCAGACAGGGACCACTCCCTCCTAATTGTTCAGTTTGAGTGTTGCTGTCATGAGCAGAGAGATGGAAGGAGGAGAGAAAAATTCTTCCTGGGTCCTGTGAGTAGGCAGTTCCATTGCACGTGTGAGTTCCAAACGGTCTTTCAGATAAATTATAAAACATGCTGTTTACAACACCCCTGCTGGTGAGTCTCTGACTAAGCAGGTAATGGTTATTTGGCACTTTGTTGGTGTGCCAGTGGGTCTTCATCTTTGAGGAATTGGGTTATGAAATATGTAATAATTCTGGGTAACAATCAGAGCAAAAATCACAGAATTTCTCACAATTTCACATGCAGTATCACACATTTCAACAGGATAATAATATTGAACAGATTTTGAGTTTTCAAATGATACTTTATACAAAATATAACCATATAAAAGTGGTGAATATGGGGTATAGGGTGTCTGATAGGGTACAGGATGCTCCAAACATAAACATCTATCCTTTCAGAAGTGTATAAAGAAAGATTAGGTCACCCTTACAAAAAAAGGTGTCCCTACTCTGCCCTTTGACTAGGGAGGAATCTGACTCTGCCAGTTGGTACAAATGCATTGAAGATGTATACAATCAATTCCATTCTTGTTAATCTGAGTTACTTGTATAACTCCCACATGCAACTATGAGAAGACAGGCATTTCATTTTTTACAGTAACTTAAACCATGAAAAGCTAGAAATTTCCACAAGTAGCAATAATTTGACTAAATTACCAGTCATCCTTTTATTTTGCTTAGCCAGAGTTAACAATGTATCTATTATGTCTCACCACGCAAATCGTTTTCTAATTACTATAGGAAATCTACCAGGCATTAAGTGTCAGACAGACCTACAATCCCTATAACAAAAACTCATAATATATTTTTGTAAATATTTCTTTAAAAGCTTTCTATGAATTCCTTTGTCTCACACTTCAACCTGTAAGATAAATGGTTTTCCTTTTTTTTAACTCAGGGATTTCTGATATGTATCACACATGTTCAATTTTCACTGTTTAAGTTCTATTAAAAATGTTGTTCACTCCCTTTTCAACATCAGAAACTCACACCACATTCTCAATCTCCTCTAAATATCAGCTGACAAATCTACATTAATAGTTTAACCAACCTTTTATTTGTTCCCATCTTTAAAATCACTTAATGTTTCAGGTGATGAGAAAATATTTTATGGACAATCATTCTCCTTTACCCACAGTTATCTTACTTAATTCAAATCCAAAATTTCTCTCTACAGCAATGGGAGAGAGGTCGCCACAGTTGTTTAAGAAAAGCCTATTCCCCGTGTTCCAATGGATTTTTTTTTTAAAACTTACTGTAGCTGCCGGTATTTTCTACTTTCTCTTACCATGCCACTTAGAGATGTCTTTCTTCCCTCCAAAAGAAATATAGCTCAAATAAAACAATTTAAAGATAAGTTTATTTAAGTGATATATTGTATTGTAGACTATGGGGCAGCAGCCATCCCTTGCTATATGTTTGCATAGCACCTAGCACAATGGAGTTCCAAATTTGGCTGGGACCTGTGATCATAAGCGTTTTCCAGTGCCAATTGGCAAACTGTTGTCCTGATATTTACCCAAAAGGTGGCATATATCATTGGAAAACTAAGATGTGACCTGAGCGCTTGCATGCTGGCTGTTGGTATCAGGGCTGTGAGGCAAAACAGCATTGAAGGACCCCAGAATTGCAGGGGAGGAGATGAGACACCACCTTATTCCTCTCAGCTGAACATCAAAGCATCATTCATAATATTTAACCATATAAAATGTCTGAAATATAAAACATTTAATTGGAAGAGCATTAGTAGCTGCTAAAATTTTAAGTCTTCTCATACTAACTAGTGTGTTGCTTACGACTTTCTGTAACTCATAATTTTAACCTTGAATCCTGGGTAGGCTATCAGTGGATATCAGATGGACACCATTGTAACATACCCACAGGCCTACTAAACTTGGCGTGGGAGAGTTGAAGAGTTAAATCAACCTCTTACAGGTATTTGAGGTATTTTTTGTGCATCCATTGAAATCTGGACTACACTGAATTTTTAAGGTACTTAGAATGGTACCCAGAAGGCATATCCTTTCCATTCTCATTCATTTGGGCTCTGACACAACCTACAGCTCAAAGCTTCTACCCTTTCAATTTTCATTCTCTAGTTGACTCAGTAATACAGAGTTGTTTGCTCTCCTATACACAGAAAACATTCGAATAAACAAATTCTCTTCTGCCAAAAATTTGAAAAGGTCACTGCCAACTTTGTGTTTTCAATTCTGGATTCAATTCCTGCTTATCCAGTTGTTAATATTCCTTCACTGCAAAAATGAATATCAACCTTGTCCTCTCTTGGTAGTCCATACTTCTAATACTTGCTTTACTTATGTCATACCCACTGTCTGAGTGTGATAACAGGCTGCACTCATTCTGGTTTTGCTAATGGCCATAAAGTTCTGCTTCTAGCCATAACAAAGAGAACACAAATCAGAAACTGACAGCAAAATGTTTGAAGTAAATGTGCACTGTGTTTAAAAGAACGTATTAAAACAGCCACCGTATTACCAATCAATCACTGTGAAGTGTTCACGGCAGTATTTATTCCATATGTCCTACAACTTTTAAACACAGAAACAAGTGACAAATCCCTTAATCTCTCTCTCTGAGAAACACTCTGCATATGCCTCCAATTTAAAGAAAATGGAGTTGACAAGCATTGACTAGTACTAGCTAATGTGCATGTAAAATCAGGATCCGAATATTTTCATGTGTAGTAATTACCCTGGAAAAGAATAAAAATAAATTGAGTCTAAAACCTGGTGAAAATAAGTCATAGACTTGTGTTTAGAAAGCCACTTTTGAAACTGGCCCTCAATTCTCTAAGGGCCTCTTTCATACCTCACTGATGTCAATGGCAGTCTTTCTATTGACTTCAGTAGGATTTGGATCAGCTGTTAAATTAACCAGCAAGAGTCACTCATACAATGGGGGTAAATCTATGTTTATTTAACTTTGATTTACTATTCTTGTTCTGAGGGATGGCTACGTCCCAGATACCCTAACAACAGAACCATCAATGCTTGTAGATATTTATAGTATTTATATTCTATCAGCATCCCTGGCATGGACCAGGTCCCCATAATGCTAAGAGCTGTACAAACACATAACGACAGTCCCTGCCCGAAAGAACTTAAGACAAAATATATGTCACTGTCCCTGGGGCAGCTTCCTCTTCTGACACTCCTTTTCCAATCCCCCGAGTGCAACTCTTTCAAGTGACAGGCCCATAACCCCATTTCTCTTTTGAACAGGATCCCATAGCCCAACCACTTCTTGGCTGGGTGTCTGAATTACACCCCTCCATAGCCCACCGTATAACCTATCAGGTCCAATGGACTTGGTACCTACAAGAGTTCTCTTTCAGGAGCCAGTGGACAGTGATAGTATGTAACAAATAGCTTTTCCAAGACAAAGTATGATATATTTTGCCCCTGAGGTACACACCATTCACAGAAGTGGCTTGAAACAAAGTATATTCTCACTTGGCATTCCCCTTAAACCTCTAGGTAGATGTGACTTAGCCTTGGTGTCCCCCATCTCTGGGGAACCAAGTTGTAGCCTGCTTCCAGCAGACCCTCGTTCTCATTCGATCTCTCGCTCAGCCTGCCACTTGCTCTTTCTGTCAGGTTTCCCCTAAGCTGACCACTTTGCACTGGCAATTCAGACTGCTTTAACTCACTACATCCCACTCCCTTCCAAAAATAGGAGATAGAACCCAGGATTCTGGATTCCCAACTCCTCTGCTAAACACTAGACCCCATTCCAGTTGCAGAGCATGGGGCAGAACCCTACAAGGACATTATGAAGAAGCTAAATTAATTCTGCATCTGTCTGCATTGCAGAGGATGTAGGGGAGCTCCCCACAAACGAACCATTCTTTTTAGCTGATATCTGAGGAACTCTCCCAGACTGAAGTGCCAAAGAGGTTTTGGAAAAAACAGTAATAAGTCACCAAGACCAGACAGTATTTACCCAAGAGTTCTGAAGGAACTCAAATATGAAATTGCAGAACTACTTACTGTCAGCCTGACATTGATTCTAGGCAAGATAATGGAGTGGCTGATAGAGGACTCCATTAATAATGATCTAAAGGAGGGTAATATAATTAATCAAAATCAAAACGAGTTTATGGAAAATAGAACTTGATTTTTTTGATGAGATAAGAAGTTTGATTGATAAAGGAGTTAACTGTATACTTAGACTTCTGAAAGGCATTTGACTTTGAACTGCACAGCATTTTGATTAAAAAACTAGAACAATATTATGTGTGCATGTTAATTTTATATAGATTAAATACTTGCTAATTAATATGTCTCAACATGTAACTGTAAATGCGGAATCGTGATTAAGCAAGTCTGTTTTCAGTAGGGTCTTGCAGGAATCAGTTCTTGACTGGCCTTATGCTATTTAACATTTTTATCAATGACCTAGAAGAAAATATAAAATCATCACTGATTAAATTTTCAGATAACCCCAGAATAGGGGGAGTGGTAAATAATGAAGAGGACACATCACTGATTCAAAGTGATCTGGGTCGCTTGGTAAACACAGGGAAAGCAAACAATGTGCATTTTAAGCAACTAAATGTATATATCTAGAAAAAAGAATGTAGGCCATATTTACGGGCTGGGAGTCTCTGTTCTGTGAAGCAACAACTGGAAAACATTTGGAGATTGCGATGGATAATCAGCTGAACATGAACTCCCAATGAGATGCTGTGGCCAACAGAGCTAATGCAGTTCTCGGATGCACGAATAGAAGAATCTTGAGTAGGAGTAGAGAGGTTATTTTACCTCTGTATTTGGCACTGGTGTGATGGATGCTGAAATACTTTATCCAGTTCTGGAGACCTCAATTCAGGAAGGATGGTGATAAATTGGAGAGGAATCAGAGAAGAGTCACAAGAATGATTAAAGGATTAGAAAGCATACTTTATAGCGATAGTCTCAAGGAGCTCAATCTATTTAGATTAACAAATAAAAATTAAAGTGTGACTTGATTATGGTCTATAAGTACCTACATGGAGAATGTGAGGGAAAATACGGTGGGCTTATAACTTTGGCCAGGTTTTTAGGCCAAAACTTTGGATAAGCTTGTTTCTAGGCTGTGTTGAACTTTGGTTCAGCTTATCTCTGTGTATAAGGGGAGGAGAGGAATGGGACAGAGTAATGAAAGAATGAAGCAAAGTTGCTTCTGTGTGTCTAGAGGTAAAAAGGGTCACAGTGGAAAGTTCCCAAAATGGAACAATGGCTTTGTCTATACAAAGGGCATACGAGGGCAGAAAGATGTGGTCAGGGCCCCCAAAAGAGGAACTGGAATTGGATAAAGGTGAACCAGGAAATCTGTTAAGTTACAACAGCTGAGCTTGCTGTCGAGACTACAGAAAAGGTGTTAGAACAGTCAAACCACAGACTTGGCTAGGGATAACAATAACAGGAAAAAACGTATATGGAAAAGTAATTGATCAGCTTGCTTGTGATTAGCATTGTATCTCAAATAAGGCAATTAACATGTGTAACGAGTGTGCTACGTTTTGCAGTTTTAACCTTTATAAGCTTGGTAAGATTTGTAGAAAGCAGAGCAGCTTACCTCAGGGCCATGCTGTCTCTCCCTGCGTATATGTTTGTATAAAATAAAGGAGCCTCAGGCTGTCTTATCTAAAATCAACCGTGTGGTCAATTTTCCACAACAGGAACAAAGAGTAAACTATGGGTTCTTCAACCTAGCAGAGAAAGCATAACATGATCCAGTGGTTGGAATTTGAAGCTTGACAAATTCAGATTGGTTAAGCAGGGTCTGAATGAGCTCTCCACTGACAATAAAAAGAGGTTAAAGAACATTAAGTTAATAAAATCTGTGCTTTCTCACAGATTTACTCTGCTGTAGCAGTGGTCACTGCGTGATCATTTTAATACCCAGACTTTAATTTTAATAGACAGACATGTAAATTCAGTTACATGAAACTCTCAGAAGAACTGAATTATCATTCTTCTTGATGCATAGTTAATTTGTTATTTAATATATTTTCTCAATTAATTCCTTGGAATTCCTTCTGGGGTTAATTATTAGAAAGTATGGCCTTAAATATGATCTTATATACACGTGTGTGTATGTTCAGGGAACAGAACAAAATCCAGGGTATTGTGGATTTAGACTTTCATAGATCTGTGTGCTTCGCAAGTTAATTTGTTGGGGCCGGGAGGGAGGGGCAGGTACATATATTGAATGTACATAGCAAAAATCCCATTGCTAACTAGTAAATTCAAACAAATATTTCACAATTATTAAGTTATCAGTGTATTTCAAAGGTGAGACATCATAAGGCAGCAGTGACAGTAGCAATAGTATTCTCTGAGCATGGGGGAAGAGCATGAGGCTTCAAAATCAGACCTTCTCTGTAAGACTGAGAAGTATTCTCTGCTGAGATGCCTCCAAACCTTAGCCTAGGCTCCAGAGAAAGCAGCCTGAGTACACCCCTATTCACCCAGTACTTTGAGAGGAATTGCACTCAGGAGTGGCAGAAGCTCCCTAAAAGTGAGCAGCCACTGGTGCCTGAACCAGCCCCCTGCCCTCATGCCACCCCTTCCCCAGTTTGCTCCTCTCTGCCTCCTTCCCCGCCAGCCCAGCCATCTCTTGCCCTTACAGCAGGTAAAAAGTGGAGGAGCCATTGCCTTCTGGCCACCCTGTTCCAGCACCTTTGATTGCTTTTTGGAGGTTTGAGGGAGATGACAGTCGAGTGTATGGATTTTATTGTTATGGGGATGGAGACAAGTGAAGATATGGAAAAGTTTCCGTGATGTGTTTTGGTGGTGAGGGGGAAGAGGGTTGAAATGTTTATGTATGTGAAGGTGTATGGACGGGTTGTACAGTTGAAATATTAGACAGGGACTTTCATGTAGGGGATGGAGGTTATCCCTTATCTTAAGTATCCTTTTTTGCAACTTCCCCCATTCTCAGTGGAAAGATGGATGAGTTTTCTGGCAACCTCACATTTCCATAGGCAGTGAGTTCTAAACCTATGTGGTGCTCAGGCACCAGCAATATTCAGAGTCAGGGGCCCACCTCCACCAAAATCTGCGGCCAGGGCGCCCTCCTTGCACCCCCTCCCTGAGTGTCCCATGGCCCAGACTTACTGCCCCTGCCTCCTGCTAACCTTTCCCAGGCCCGGAGAAGAGCGTCTCTGTCTCTGTCTCCTCCAGGCTGCTTCCCTGAAGAAACTGCTGCCGCAACATCCTAATGTCCCCCTTCTCCACTGCCAGGGTAGACTGACTCTGAGCCTGCCCTTCCCCCTCAGACCCTTTTCTTTTCCGGCAGGACCCTCCATCAGGACAGCCACCCCCCCAACCCCATCCACAGTCATCGCTCC
>NC_133769.1:195569555-195678047 GCF_003597395.2 Chelonoidis abingdonii
ACAGGGCAGTGGTCCCACTTAGCACAATTGGCCATCCCTTTGAAAAGGGCAATGGCTCTTGGTAAACAACTTTAAGGGGCCCTGCTAAACAACTTAACAACCAGGGAAGGGAGGCCACAGGAGAACAAAAACAAAATGGAGTATGGGGAACAGACACTCATATTCTGTAACACTGAACACACATCAACTCATTTGCTATAGAGCAGAATTGTCACAGGCTGCAGACAAAATCAACTGCACATGTAAAAATAACAACAACAAAAATCCAATGCCAATTGTCAGATTGCAAAATGGGGTGATGGAGGAAAAATAGACTATACAAATTTGGAGTTGTAATTTGAATGTGAAAGAAAATAATTGTTTGAAAAACTACATTCATTTATCACTACAACTACACAGGCCACACATAAGAAATGAGGTGAACTGGTTCATTTTTATATGCTTTATAATGCTTAAAGCCATTCTTACAAGGTCTGTATTCATGAAAAACGAACATGAATAATTCTTACAAGAGAAAGAAGGAATAAAAGGAATTTATCATTCTAAGATATCCAAATAAGAGTCTATTCATGAACAGTTTGAATAGTAAAGTAATTGCTCAACAGAATCCTGGCTTAAAAAGCCATTTATCATGGAAATGAGAAATAACAAGGTACAATTTTTCCAAGTCCCTTTGATAGTATAAAAATGAATTCCTTATTGTACTCTGATGGCTAAATCTGAGAGGAAAATTTTATAGATCTGGATGGGAACTTTTATATATATATATATTTTTTCAATCAGAAAATGCCTATTTGTTGAAATTGAAACTTTCAACAGAAATAGATCAATTATATTAAACTTCAGTCAGGTGGTTAAGGCCCTCACACTGGATATGAGAGACCCAAGTTTAAGTCCCTGCTCTCAATCAGGCAAGACTCACATTCATGCTGGATTAGGACATCCCTCATAAGTGCCCTAGCTCCAAGAGAATTCAGGGTTGGAGATGGCTCTTGTTTTCAACAGAAATTCCATCCTGGACCTGAAAAACTTTCCTGACAAAGTTCTCAACCACCTCCATGCAGTGGCTGGAGCAAGTATGGAGCCCTTGGCGCTTGGAGTTGATGGCTCTGACCTCCTGTGGATCCATAGTGTTAGAGGAGCAGCACTGTGGGTTATTTGAAAAAAAGAGAGAGAGAGATGTTGGGCACATATCAATTTAAAATACTATCCCAGAGTATAATATTATATTAGCACTATTTGTACAGTTGTGACAACCTGGAAAGTTTGTGTCAAATATCTTTGAATATTTTTTTTAAGTCCACAAAATTTCTTAATTCTACTGGCCTATCCCTTCTTACTACCAGAAAAAAAACCTACCACTCTCTTCCTGAAATAATCGAAGACCCTGTAAATCCCACCCCTACCACCTCCACTTCCTTAATACCACTCAATAAATCAAGATTACTTACATTCAGTTCAATTAAGCTACATCACTATTAATCTAACGTGAGTTCAGCAGCCTGTTTATTCAACTCCTCTCTGCCCGATTTGCAAATTATGAAATTAAGTAGTTCACCCAGCTGTATGCAAAAGACAGCTTTTCTTATATGAATATCTCAGATACTTGTGGATCTGTACTTTAAGGAATATGTCCCTCAGCATATTGCATTGTGATTTTGGAGAGAACTACTGATTTACTTGAAGCCTGGAACCTTATTATAAATCTGCTTTCCTGAGGGCACCCAGCACTACTCTTTGGACTGAATCCTACATTATGGATTGATATGACTGATTTTGGAAATCTGACCCGTTGCATATAACTAATCGTTGCCTGTGCCCTTGTGTGTCACATTATCTGTCAGCATTCTCTCTTTTCTGGTATATGAATGCTAGTGACATTATAATCCTGCAAGATTCCTTTGTTTAGACATTAAAAGAGTGCAATGTAACAGTCCTCTTCCTAGAACATAGTGTAGCAAATAGAGGTGTTAAAATAATATATTTTGAAAGCGTACTCATGACTCACTTGGGATGGTCTACACCATAGTCAAACTATATAAAATACATTTGAAAGAAACACCAAAATCTTGTTGTAGTGGGGTGGTCACCTGCTCCTGCCTGGAAGGGCTTGAAATCAGCCCTGGGAGAAGGCTGGGGCAGGAAAAGCCTAGGCTGATGGGGAAGTAGTTGCAGGTGGGCTACGCCCCAATCAGCCCTCAGCTGGCCCTATATAAGAGACTGAGAGCCAGGACCTTAACAGACTCTTTCTGCCTTCAGAGAGTGGGGGGGCCTGGTTGCTGGGAAGCTCAGGGTGACCAGCGTGAGGCAGGGGTGGGAAAAGGCCAGGGGGGCTGGGGAGTTCCAGGCTGGCATCTGCCCATGCTGGAGGCAGCAGGTCCAGACCCAGCCTTGCTTATAATGAGTGGCCTTTTACATTGCAGTCTGCCCTAGGGAGCAGTGGCTTAATGATGACTGGCAGTAGCCCAGATTGAGGCAAGGTGGGGATTAGATGGTTGGGGGTTACCCTGAGAAGGGAGACCCAGAGGCAGAGTGTGGGGATATTGTCAGGGCGCAACACCCCAGATAAAAGGACACCAGGGTCTGAAAGGGACATGGGTCTAGCTACAAGCAGGGCACTGGTCTGCCGGGGGTGCCCAGGCTGGAAAAGAGCTAATTCTCTGAGATGACCAGCAGGAGGCACTGAAGGGGTGAATCCTGCATCATTACAATTGTCCACTGAAAGCTTAACAAAAGTCAATGGGTATAAAATTCTAAGGGAAAAGAAAGGATGAAGTAGGGAGAGACACATGTAAATATAGAGTCAAGTGTAAAGCTCTGCCAAAGCAAGCAATATTATTAGCTGAACATTCCCATGTAAAGGTAACATATTATAAAATATTTATGGTTATTATGTTTTCATTTTAGACCATTCATGACACCATTAAGAAATAATCATTATGGGACAGATTGTCAGCTAGGGTAAATCAGAATAATGTTTCAAATGCCAGTTTACCGCAGCTGAAGAACTGGCCCTAGGTTTTGAACTGGTATTCTATGAGCTGCTCTGCTAGTGTATTTAGTATGATGGGATTCAAGTACAATATGCTTGATATTAAGTTGCATTTTATGGATCGTGATGAAATCAGTGAGTCAATTATTTTCATGAGGCATTCGTTTCCTTGAGCTAGATATTTGTTTGACATACCATAGGATTTGCCTGTTCATTTCTCCTAGCTGGTCTTGTTTGTTTAAACTGCAGCTTCCCTTCCTGAGGGAACATTCATTCAAAACTGGTACACTTACTTAGACTCATAGGTCAGAAGGGACCAATATGATCATCTAGTCTGACCTCCTGCACAAAGCAGGCCATAGAAACCTACCCATCTACTTCTGTAACAACCTCTAACCTATGTCCGAGTTATTGAAGTCTTCAAATTGTGGTTTGAAGACCTCAAGCTGCAGAGAGTCCACCAGCAAGTGACCCATGCCCCACGCTGCAGAGGAAGGCGAAAAACCTCCAAGATCCACTGCAATTTTGCCCCTGGAGGAAAATTCCTTCCCGATCCCAAAATGGCGACAGCTAAACCTGAGCAGTGGGCAAGACTCACAGCCAGCACTCAGAAAGAACTCTCTGAGTAACGTTAGATCCATCCCATCCAACATCCACACAGACCATTGAGAAACTTATCTGCTGATAATACCCGATCAATTGCAAAATTAAACTATCCTACATACCATCTCCATAAACTTATAAGCTAGTCTTAAGCCAGATATGTTTTTGCCCGCCTACTCCTCGGAGGGCTGTTCCAGAACTTCAGTCTCTAATAGTTAGAAACCTTCATCTAATTTCATGTCTAAAACTCCTAATGTCAGTTTGTACCATTTGTCCTTGTGTTACATTAGTACTAAGCTTAAATAATTCCTCTCCCTCCCTAATGTTAATCCCCTGGTAATATGTATATAGAGCAAGCATATCCCCCCTCAGCCTTCTTTTGGCCAGGCTAAACAAGCCAAGCTCTTTGAGTCTCCTTTCATAAGGCAGGTTTTCCATTCCTCTTCTTCCATACTTCTATGGATCAGTTCTGTTTGGAAACCAGGTGTCTTGTTTATTTCTGCTTATTAAAGGAATGATTCCAGCTCCATTACTTATTTAGTAGTACTACTGAAATTAACAGGACTACTCATTGATTGTAATATACAGTGTGAGTAGGGGTGGCAGAATCAGACATTATTTTGTTTACTCTGGATGGGTACTGAATACATGCAGTCAGGCTTTCAGTGTTCATCTTCCCTTCTATTTCTATCTTAAAGAAGAAAGAAATTGAACTAATGTATTTACCTGTATATCAGTTAGACTGGTCAAGTACACCCATCTAGTTAGAATTTTTGCTTCTTAATATGGATTATGAAGTAATAAGAATATTTATTAGACTGATTTTCAGAACAACAATTTGAGCTTATGGATTGTGAAGATTTTCTAAATAAATATTCAAAAATGAAATGAACAAAAGGAACCCACGTAGGGTAGATTAAGATAAGCATACTTGACCTTCAAAGAAGTCTGTCTAAGCCATGCTTTAATGCTCTACAGAACAAAATAGTTAGGAGAAATACACAATTGCTGAAAATTTATATATACCATCTCTTCACAGTTAATAGTATGATCCTGACACTGCAATGAAAACCACAAGGATAGACCCTTGATTTAAACAAGGCTGTGCATAGGGGCAGGAAGCCATCACCACAGATCTTGTGCAGGATAAGGGTCTTTAGTACAATTAATACACAGAATAATATAAAAATATTAAAAGGGCATAATTAATTGAGAATGGATTGCTTCAAAAATGGTATATTAGGATTTTTTTAGAGTCTGGTCAACTTGAAATCTGACCTTATCCATGTCTTGCAAGTCCATTGCAAGAATATTTTCAGAAAAATAATGGATGAAATCTGGCTTTATTTAAGTCGGGGACTCCACTAAAATGATTCCCTTTATGTTATACAGAAACGTGTATTCAAATAAACTAAATGCTAAATGCTAAATGCCCACAACTGGGGCCAGATTGGTACCTAAATAAGAGCCATATTTTCTGAAATACTCAGTACTCAAGAGCTTCCTTTATGATACTTATGGACCGATTTCAAAAACTGATCAGAACCCAGTGTGTTAAATTATTTTGAGAATCTAATCCCAAATCTGGTTGCTGAGCTGTCTTGAAACAGCCCTGAAGACCAATTTGTACAACCTGTATTCACAAAGAATAAATATGAGACTACTTGCCAAATAAGATACTACTCAATGGATGAAATGCTCAGCCCCATTGGAGCCAATAACAAAACTCCCATTGAATTCAAAATGCCCATAATTTCACCTAATGTGCACAACACTGGCAGAATCAGGCCCTTAGAGAGAAAGTGGGACTAGCTATCTGAAGAGCTGGAATATATAAGGTATATTAAATGAGCACTCAAGGCAGCATTAGGGAAAGCAGATCTGCTTTCCTGTCACCTGGCACCTCACAACTACATAGGAGGTACAACTTAATAGTTAAAGGAGTTGCAGCTGCCTAGTGCTTGTAATGCTAAGCATTAGCAATTTGCATCTCATCCAGGGAAGCCTGCTGTAGCAGGTAGAGTTCTGAAGTGCAGTCATCTTTCCCCTTTTCTCCTTCTCATTACTGGTAGAAGCACTGGGCAGGTCTGGATTAGACTCATACCTGAAAGAATCTTTGATTATACATAACTAGCATTATAATATTGATTGCAGAACATACAAACCAGTAGGATGTTTAGGAAACTATATGAGAAGTCTGAGCCAAAGCTTATCCTTTGTAATGGGCTCCTGCTGTGGTGCCAACTGGAACTGGGGTGCCACTGAGCCCCCCGACCTACCATCCTGAGCTCCCTTTACACTGTACTGCTGTGACCAGACTGCCAAGCACTCTCCCAGTGTCCATCCTGCACTTTATTAGCACAGTTACAGGTAGGGACACACCCAGCTGCAGTTACATACAGATGCTGTGATCAGCTCTGGATGGGGAGGTACATCTAGGGAACCAGCCAGTTCTTAAGGGATGCACCTTCTCTCTGGAGTGTAAACCTAAAATTGTACTATCTTGCACTGCACAGAGGACTGTGCAGCCTAAGCTCATGAAATTCACCTCCCTCAATGTGGAGAGGAAATATATAACAGCTTTCTGCCCCAAGTTATGATCCCCCACACACACCACAGGTTTTAGACAAAGCAAAAAACAAGTTTATTAACTACAAAAGATATCACTTAAAGTCTAGTGATAGCAAACAGATCCAAGCAGATAACCTAGCAAATACAAAAAACACACAAACTAAGCTCAATATACCACAGATTGAGATGAATAGCAAATTCTCACCCTAAATGATGATCCAAGCAGGAGGCAGGCTCTTAAGAGGCAAGATGCACTAACTTAGGGTCATAGAATATCAGGGTTGGAAGGGACCTTAGGAGTTCATCTAGTCTAACTGCCTGCTCAAAGCAGGACCAGTTCCCAACTAAATCATCCCAGCCAGCGCTTTGTCAAGCCTGACCTTAAAAACCTCTAAGGAAGGAGATTCCACCACCTCCCTAGGTAACCCATTCCAGTGCTCCACCACCCTCCTAGTGACAATGTTTTTCCTAATATCCAACCTAAACCTCCCCCACTGCAACTTGAGACCATTGCTACTTGTTGTTCTTCATCTGCTACACTTGACAACATTAGCTCCATTCTCTTTGGAACCCCCTTTCAGGTAGTTGAAGCAGCTATCAATCCCGCCTCATTCTTTTCTGAGACTAAACATCCAAGTTCTCTCATCCTCTCCTCAATAAGTAATGTGTTCAGCCAGCCCTATCATTTTGTTCCCTCCAATCTGTTCTTTCCAATTTTTCACATCCTCCTTGTAGTGTGGTGGCCCAAACTAGTACACTAGTAACTCCAGACGAGGCCTCACGCAATGTCGAACTGAAGAGGCATGATCAGTTCCTTGAGCTGCTGGCCAGCTCCTACTTATAAGAGATCCAAAATGCCTGTCGCCTTCTTGGCACAAGGGCACTGTTGAACTCATATGCCAGTCCTTGTCCACTGTACGCCCTAGTCCTTTTCTGCAGAACTGCTCCTAGCCATTCGCGTCGCTTAGTCTGTAATAGTGGATGGGATTTCTTCTGTTCAAGTGCAGGACTGCTGCACTTGTCCTTGTTGAACCTCACTCAAAGGTTTTTTGGTCCCAATTCCTTAATTTGTTCTAAGTCCTTGGTGTACCCTACCCACCCAGCATATCTAGCACTCTTCCAGTTTGTTATAGTTGTCCATCTGCAAACTTGCTGAGAGTGCAGTCCACGGCATCCTCCAGATCATAATGTAATATTTGAACAAACCAGCCCCAGACTGACCTTGACAGTATGGTTTCAAACGGAGTGCCCGCACACTTGACTGGAAACATTGATCACTTACCGTTGAATCTGATGATCTAGCCAGCTTCTATGCGCCTTGTAGTTGCATTCATCCTGGACTACTTCTTTAACTTCGCTGGCAAGAATCCTGGGGAGACTGTATCAAAAGCTTTGCTCTAAAGTCAAGGAATAAACATCTACTGTTTTCCCTCATCCACAGGCCAGTTTTTCCTCATAGAAAGCAATTTAGGTTAGTCAGGCCTATGACTTACCCTGTGGTGAATCCATGCGACTTGATTTCCTGATCATTTCCCTTCCTCTAAGTTCTTCGAATTGGATTCCTTGAGGACTTGCTCCATTATTGTGTGGTGCCAGACACTGAGGTGAGGGCTGCTGGCCTGTAGTTGCCCAGATCCTCCTTCTCCTTTTTTAAAGATGAGCCCTAATTAAGCTTTCCAGTCATCCAGGAACCTCCCCATGATGCCATCGGTTTTCAAAGATAAATGGCCGGGGCCTCTGCAATCACATCAGTCACTGCTTTAGCACCCTCGATGCAGCGGATCCGGCCCCTTGGGACTTAGGCTGTCATTCCGGTTTCTAAAATAGTCCCTAACGCACTTTCTTCTCACAGAGGGCTGGTCACCTCCTCCCCACACTGTGCTGCCGCAGTGCAGGGGTCTGGGAGTGACCTTGTTCGGTGAAGACAGAGGCAAAAAAAAGCACATCCTCTGTCACTAGTTGCCTCCTTCATTCAGTTAAGGGGGCCCACACTTCTCGTTGCTTCTCTTCTTGTTGCTAACATACCTGACAAGACCCTTCTTGTTGTGCTCTTAACATGCTCTTGCTTGCTGTCAAACCCAGTGTGAATTTGGCCTTCCTGATTTCACTCCTGCATATTTGAGCAATATTTTTATACTTTACTTTCCTGGGTCTTTGTCACAATCTCTCCACTCCTTGTAAGCTTTTCTTTTTGCATTTAAGATCACGCCAGGATTTCCACTGTTTTATAGCCAAGTGTCCTCCTGCTGTATTTACTATTCTTTCGTACACATAACGAGGTTTTTTTCTGCACCTTCAATAAGGATCTTTAAAATACAGTCAGGCTCTCCTGAAATCCTTCCCCCCCCATGTTTATTCTCCCAAGGCAGATCCTGCCCGTCACTTCACTGAGGGAGTCAGTCTGCTTTTTCTGAAGTCTCCGGGCCAGGAATCCCAAGCAAACTTCAGGCCGTCAGTTTGACATCTGTAGTATGCAAGGTCTTGGAAAAAAAACTGAAGGAAAAGTAGTCCAAGGACATTGAGGACAATGCCTAGTGTGGACAAATTATAATTTAAACATGGTTTAAAATAGATCGATGCAACCAATCACATCACCGATTTTCTCCTTGTCTTTGAGCGAGGTACAGATTTATTTAGACAGAAAGAATGCGTGGATCTAATTACTCTTGAATTTCAGTAAGGCATTTGATACAGGGTTTCCACATTGGAATATTAGCTATTTAGAACAGAGGGACAATTGAAAACTGAAAGGTGATAAGGAACTGCATAAAGGGAAAGACTACAACAGGTCATTACTGAAAGGTGAATTGTAGGCTGAAAGGTGAGGGAGGTTACTAGTGGAGTTCCTCAGGGATCGGTTTTGGGACCAATCTTATTTAATCTTTTTATTACTGACCTTGGCACAAAAAGTGGGAATGTGCTAATAAAGTTTGCAGATGACACAAAGCTGGGAGGTATTGCCAATACAGAGAAGGACTGGGATGTCATACAGGAAGATCTGGATGACCTTGTAAACTGGAGGAATTGTAATAGGATGAAATTTAATAGTGAAAAATCGTGCATTTAGGGATTAATAACAAGAACTATTGTTATAAACTATGGAGGCATCAGTTAGAAGTAACAGCAGAGGAGAAGGACCTCGGAGTATTGATTGATCACAGGATGACTATGAGCCGCTCAAGGTCATTCTTGGCAGTATCGTTGGTGCCTACATGGAAAATCAGGAAGGGGTAGTGATCCAAGGGCTTGATGAGTCTCGGCAGTCTCTCCGTCATATCGTGAATCCAGCTCCTGACAAGCAGCAGACCTCTTGGTTTTCTCAGTTGGGGTGGCAGATAGATGGCTCATTCCCCCTGAGGAGGGAGTCCCCAGCTACCACCATCCGCCTCTTTCTCTAGAGAATGGTGGTTGTGGAACCCCCATCCCTAGGACAGTGCATCTCATAGCTTCCAATCAGTGGAGTCTCCTGTCCTCTTCCCTCAGAGGTATCATCTAGTCCACTCTCCGCATTAGTACCTGTGAAGAGAACATGAAAACGGTTGCTCCCCTGTATCTCCATTGCTGATACATGGATGCTCCTTTTTCTTCTTCTGGAGGTCACATGATGCCAAATTTCTTCACCGTCCCTCTGTCCCCTCTGTGCAGCCTGCTCCGATTCTCCAGAACATTGTGCCCGTAGAAGCATAACCTGATGTCTGTCCAGGAAATCTTCATTTTCTCTTACACAACGCAGGGTTGATACTTGTTTCTCCAGACCTCGAATCTTTTCTTCCAATATGGAGACCAGCTTGCACTTTTGTGCAAAGCTTGGAATCTCCAGGTACTACATTCGCAGGCTAAAAATCCCTTTAGCCTGGGTCCAGCACTTCCCCCTGTTCCATCTTTGTTCCTCAGGTGTTTCCGGGAGTCTCTCTGGCAGGGGAGTCAGTGAAGAACCATGATGATGTCACTCTCCTGCCTTATATCTCTTGTGTATGACCAAAACCCCTTTGTTTCAAAGCTTGGTTCCCCCGCCAGTCAGTGGAAAAACACTGGTATCCCGAGATGGAATCCAGTGACTGTAGTATCATCTCCCTAATGGTTCACTAACTTGGTTCAGCTAGCCATCTATACCAGCATATCTGAGATGCAGCCACTGTGGCTGCATGAGGCCACCAGGGGCTTTTCTTGTGGCTACAGCCTATTGGGCTGTAATTGGGGAAGAGAGGGAAAAATAGAAGCCTCTCCCTCTCCCTGTTGTTCCTAGATGCACCACCTTGGTGTTGATTGCTGAGGCCACCTGCAGGGTTGGGTCCTGCCACCCTCTGGACACACCTGGGGTGCAATGCTGGAGGACCAGGCAGCTGGTGAGTTTCCCCACCTTCCCATGGGCTCAGGCTTTGGGCTTCAGCCCTAGGGTGGCAGGCTGTGGTTGAGGGGCTTCAGACTCCATTCCCAGACTCCAGCTGCACAATGGCAGGTCCCAGGCTCCAGATGCAGGGCTCCAGCCCCCTGTTAATTACTCCATTATTTTATCTTTGTATTTTAATGATTTTTTCATATACTCATGAGTATCAGCTTACACTGTATAATACTGAACACAAGAAGTACTTCATTAATCATGTAATGCCCTTCTTTGCACTCTAGTCTAGTCAGAAAGTTTCTGATACTTGAAATAATTTTCATGACATTTCTGTCTTAGTTTCGTAAGAGTTTTCGGTAGTTCTGCCTATTTTTTCCTGTAGGATAAATCTTTTATAGTTATCTATTAAAGGTTTAACATATACACATCAAATATATGATGTACTCAGACAAACTGGATTTATTAGTTTATCATTGACAAATTACCTGGAAACATGCTTTTGACTTTTATCCTTGAATCAATGTCAATGTTAATAGTGAAGCTTATTCAACATCCCACAAGTATCTATAGTAGTTATAGTAATGACACATCACTCCCACAACTGATGCAGTTCTCAGTGTGGTTTATCCCATTCGTTTAAGTAATCCCATGTTTGTTTTATTTTAGAGCCTTCATTTTTCCCCCCAAATCTTTTCTAGATTCAATAGTACATACCTGCAAATTGGATCTAAACCTCCCTCAGTGAGGAAGGACTTGTGTGTTCATTACTATTACAGCTATTGTAATTTATGGACTTATCATAGGCCTGATTTGATATAAGTAACTTGCCTCATTTCTTAATGAGCACGACTGGGAAGGTGAAGTGAAGGTTAAGTTGTTAATAAGGGCTTAACAAGCAGTATACTGAGGCCAGATGTCTGCACTAGTTAAGATGAGCAGTAACACGCCTGCTCCTGGTGCTAGTCTATTGCCTCCACTCCCTACCTGGTGCAAGCATCCAGTAGTGTAGTTTATTTACAGCATGCAATCCCACCACCTTCTCACCTTGTTCAGGCTCAGAATCCCCATTGTGGCAGTCGTAACACAAGCAGACACACCCTGCTCCAAAACCAAAAGCCCAGCACTCAGCACTGCTACAAGCAAAGTGTTTGGATATAGTTGGTACATAAAAGTAACCCAACTTTAGATCTGGGTGAATGACAGTGGTTATGAATATAGCCTCCTTGTGGTTAGTGAATCATTTGCAAACTGATCTGGACTTCAGGAAATATAAATTGCTATACATTAAGGAGTCACTGAGTAACATCAATAATTTTCAACTACAGGTTGTGTTTGCAAATTGTGTCTTTAGAGTATTAGTTATCCATTATTCGTTGTGTGTGACTGGCCAAATTACATATGCCCCAATTTAATAAAGTACATTAGCATTTTGCTTGAGCTGGGGCAACAGTGCAAGTTTTGCTTCTTGTTGGGATGAAGTTTTAAAAGTAAGACACTAAATGACATTTCAAGACTAATTTGTCTTGGATGCTAACAGTGTTTATACTTTCAGAACCTGTGGATACTTTCATGAATAATGGAGGGTCCTCAGAATGCTAACCTATAAGGAATACTATGACCTCATGAATTATAGCAAAACACAAATATTGTGAAGGAGTTGTTTTACTACTTAACCAGCTCTTATCATCTTGTGTGCCAGTACAGGATTGTTCCACAGAGCACATTTTCTACTGCCATTTTTCAGTCCACTTTTAGATGGTTGATGCATCAGGAATACCATTACCTTATACTGCATATTTAACAATGACCGTATTTTTTTTAATTCAATTCCATCTGACATCTAGTTACTGTATACCCTTTTGGTCTACCCCTCTGATGTATGAATCTGAATCCTTCACATACTGTCAAATATTGCTTTGGCAGTGGGCACAAACAAGGCTCTGCCATCCCTGTCTATGCTGGGTTGCTTTTAGCATGTCCTCTATGCAAAAGTTCCATGCAGTTTCCTTCTCTAAGTGCTGTTCAATTGAGGGGTACTTTTGGTCAACACTTTGTGTGTTCCTCCAGTTGCTGGTGGTATGCCTGCCATGGCAGATGCTCTGGCAACATTCTTTATGTCCCATATATTTCCATCCTCTTTGAATAATTTTGAAGATCAGCAGTTATTGAAATTTGACAAGGTACACCTTGTCAATAACACTGTCCTCGGGAGCCAAAAAATCTTACCGTGTTATAGGTGAAACCACATTATATCGAACTTGCTTTGACCCGCCGGAGTGTGCAGCCCTGACCCTCCACCCCCTGGAGCACTGCTTTACCACATTGTATCCAAATTTGTGTTATAGCAGGTCGCGTTGTATCGGGGTAGAGGTGTATTTGCTTAAATTTACACTATTTAAGACCTAGTATTTTCCTGTGGCATTTGCTTTTGAAGACATTTAGACTTCTGTTTGTACCTTTGATGGATTTCCAGTTTTCACATCCATAGGAGAAGAAAGAAATAATGTTTGAGTGGAAGTTTTGTAGTTTGTCTTGAAGGGTAATTCTATACTACATGAAGACCCATGGCATGGCCACAAATGGTCCAGGTCAGCCCACTTGGGCCTGCAGGGCTCAGGCTGTGGATCTATAAAATTACCATGTGGATGTTTGGGCCTAGGCTGAAGACTGCTTTGACATCCCACAAAGAGGAAGGATCTCAGAGCCTGAATTTCAGCCTGAGCCCAGATTCTACACACTGATTTTATAGCCCTGCAGCCTGAATCAGTTGACTCTGGCTGAGACTCAGCACCATGTTTTGTGGGTTGTTTTTTTTAATTGCACTGTAGATGTACCTGAAATTGATATTTTCAATAAATAAATCTTGTTTGAGCTGGTGAATGCAGGTGATGCCTTGCCAATTTGTGACCGTATTTACTTCTGAATATCCCCATTGGCTTGGGCACTGCTGTCCAGATATGTGAATTGGCTCCCCTCTTGTATTCCTGTGTCTTTTGAAAATACTTCCCAGTTAGGGTAAACTTGCTATTCAGTAAAACACTATCAACACAGAAGAGCTTCTTTCAGCAGCCACTTAAGTTTCTTTGGCAATGTTGTCCATGTGTATTTCCTTTTGTTCCTGTCACTCTGCTTTTTTACTATTTGTTCTTTATTTTATAAAAATTGATGTTTTTTTTCCCCTAGAGATATTTATGAGCTGTTTTCTTTAGCTTTTTTTTCTTTTACACAGTTCCACTTATGCTCACTTATCCAGACTTCACGTTTGCTTGACTGGAAGCAAATTACAGTTATTGCAGAATCTATTACAGAATCTGTTCAGGCAGAAAAGAGAATGACATTTGATTTTTTTTTTAAATGGGTGTGGTGGACTGATCCTGTAACATCTTATCAATTTTGGGGGGTTGTTTTTTCTTGGGTTTAATTTTAAGTCTTGACAAACATAAGTTTCAATCACTTCTGGCATTGCTTCTCTGCATGTTCCAATGTCCTAAAGAGTTTAACATAGAATCGTAGAATATCAGAAGGTCATCTACTCCAACCCCCTGCTCAAAGCAGAACCAGATCCCAACTAAATCATCCCAGCCAGGGCTTTGTCAAGCCTGACCTTAAAAACTCCTAAGGAAGGAGATTCTACCCCCTCCCCAGGTAACCCATTCCAGTGCTATCTAAATTTCCTTCCAAAACATAATGTTAGTCTGGTTCCTGCAGACTGTCTGGAGAATTTCAAGTTACTTTATGGCTATCTGTGTGTTCCTCCAGTTATGGACCCTGATACCAGGCACAGCTGTACCAGTTGATCACCATTCTGATTTTGGGAACCAAGACTGTGCCTGTCAGTTGCTTTCTGCATTCCATTCTTGGCACTATTAGTCCCTCATTAGTTAGCAGATGTCATAGTTGGTAATATTGTCAGAGTTTGTAGGTAATTGCAGAATTGATCTTTCATCTCATTGTAGTTTTGTTTTTGTGTAAACATGTATATTTGTCATTGTCATGCTTTTGTCTTTAACTAGTTTAGGCTGTTAATTGGCTCCCAGTCTAATTTTTTTTTACTTTGGAAATCTTAATGTTATTCTCTCTGAGTAGCAGCTGCCATCTTTCTTCCCCAAATATACTGTAACTTTATTTTCATTTGTACAGTTTGGTGTATATCATTCTTCAAATACAAGTCTAATAATGCAAAGCCTTGAGAATAGTTGGTCTTGGATGGAAAATATATCAAATATACACCTTTTCCACATTTTGGGAATTTCGTTTTAATCCAGATTCAGGCAGTGTTTCAGAACTATCTTTACTTTTAATTTTGGATGGGTTCATGTGAGCACCCACACGCACCCATAGTGATTTGAAAATGTTAAGGATTAACTATTGCCAACATTGATGGAGGCTCCCTATTAAGAAGACACTGTTCACCTCTGTTGGCCATTCCCATTTTTATGTCACAGCTAACTCCAATTGGCTCCAGCTAGAGCTAAATTGAGATCACTTTGTACATTTCAAAAGGAAAGCCATTTGAGCAGGACCTCACTTAGACCAGAGGCTGAGATGTCTTGAAGTTTATGGCATAGAACACATTTACTGGCTATAAGCTAATCCTGGACGTCATCTCACAGAAGGCACTGAGCACATGAATTGGGAGGGTGGACATAAAGCATGTAAATTTGTTGCTTTGGAGTTTCCCCAATATGTTTCCAAGTAACTTAAATGAAAAAAGTTAGAGAATTCCTTATTCCATTTCCATCTGGGCCTTCTTTATATTTACCTACAAGTTAAACATATCTATGGCAGACAAAATGATATATTAATCTAGCACATCCTTTGTTCTTTACTAGACCTTTAAAATGCCACATTTGTCTTACTTTGCTTAAGCTACAGCTAAAATGACAAAACCCCGGGGGAAGTTATTCATAGTGGTAGGAGGGACATATGGTGAACACAATTGTCAATTTCAGGTTAGATACTGAAACAATCTCTTAAAAGATAAGATTGAGCAAACATTGGATAAAAAGAATTAAGTAAAGCATGACTTAGAAATGGGAGTGAGTCAATACAATAGTGATGCCTTATACTTATATAAACCTGTCAAGATGACTGGCAAAGGGTATATCTCAACTTGGGCTTCTAAGCCCTATAACCCGTGGACACATTGTATAGTTTCTTCTAGAAACTGCATCAGGGCAGTGAATCTCCTAGAGAAGGAGACAATAGAAAATAGCCAACATCTTTTTATTCACATCTCTCTCTTAAAAAAACAAAAATAAACAAGAAAAAACCCCACCCACTTTCCCTTCAGAATGAAATTTCACATGCTTGATGCAAACTCAAAGATTAATTCTGCTAGCAAGTTTGAGGCAAAATTGGTTTAGCTGTTTGAGTGAGCGTGAACAAAATACATGCTGTACTTTTGAAACATTTTTTTGAGTTTTTATTTAAGATCAAATAACTCAAATGAGGGAAAATAAATTAGTATATCCATAGCCCTTAGTGAGAAGGATGACCCTTGCTAAATTTGAAGGAAAAAAAATATACCAGCATAAAAACTAAAGTTGAAAGTTACACCTACATGAATGCACCTTGTAACTTCTAATACAACCCACAGGAAGTATACAGTCACAACTGTGTTTAGTTTAGTACATAACTGAAGTTGCAGATTTGTTTCAGCAATGCATTGGCTAACAAATTTACAATATGAAGATTCCTGGCACATGGACCAGGTAAGAGGCTGTTTAACTTTGCTTCCTGAGTATATTTATTCATTACCTCCTTTGTGGATTATCATCATTCCTATGACAGTGTTTGTAGAAGCAGCTAGAATTCTTCCATCAACCTAGCTACTGCCTCACTAAGCTGTGGAAAAATTCCTTCCATCACTGTCGTCTACACTACTGCACCTAAAGCACAATGCACTCTGCCTAAGAAGAGGAAGATTCAATAGTGTGCAGATCAATGGGACCTACGATAGAAGAGACTGAGGGATTAGTGGTAAAGAAAAATGCCTTTATATAGGCGTCTACAGCTCTGACCATCATTTAAATGGCTTCCTCAGAAGAGTTTAAAGATATGGAGGCTGAAATTAAAAAAAAAGTCATTCACACCTTGTATGGGTACTAATTTCATGATAGTATAGGTACATTAAGTCAGAAAAATGATCAGTACTAATTATGCATTAAAAAGATGTCACAAGTTATACGATGGTAAAATAAGCAGACTCTGGATTTTAGCCTCAATAAACTAGACCAAAGTCTGCCCTCCTTTTACAATGAAATGCCGCTCAAGCTAATGGAGTTGCGTGGGAGTAACTAAGTGCAGAATTTGGCCCATGGTATGTATTTGGGTATTAGGGGTTTAGAGGAATCTATTCCTGGAGAGCATAGGCCTTTCAGCATGTGCTCTCAGTAATACTGATGACCTTTAGAATTGTTGTCCTAGTCCATTCCAAACTGAGTGTTGCATCCTACTTGGATTCTTCCCTCCCTCCCACACACACTCTAAGGCTCTTCCTGTTATTTGTGCCCTAATTACAGCCAGAATGCACTAGGGTGTGAACTACAGATGGCAACTCAAGCATAACATTTGAAAAACTGTCCATGCAAAACAAGTGACACTATCTCATGTTTGCAAATTGTACAAAAACAGTTCAGTTCAGGGTTTGTGACCTATGTATGAGATAACCCAGCAAAATGTAGACTTAAGAATTCAGGAGTTAAGTTAGGTGTGAGCTTTAAAAGAGCTTTTAACATCTTGATCATAAACATACTGATATTGTCACTCTGAATAATCTTAGAAGTTCCTAAATCATTTTACAAACCTACAGTCCCAGGGTCCCTCAGGCAGAAATCCCAGGGAAGTCAATAGGAGTTCTGTCAGGTAATGAGTGCAGGATAAAAAGTAAATAAAACAGACATGTTACCCATTTCAGGGACTTAAAGTGCAGATCAGACATATTTAGAAACATGTGGACATATGATATCATTGTAGAAGCTTAAAGTAATGGAAAAAGCTTTCATTAGAGTATACATTCACACAGCAACTCTCCCACTCAGGAAAAAAAGGGGAAGAAGAAAGTCACTGAAGAGAGTAGCTCAGTTAACAGAGGCAGCTTTCAGCACTCCCCACAGCCAGCCGCCTCTAATTTTTGGGAGCCCATAAATGTTACAGAATATTTCAGGATAAATTTTAAAATGTTTCTAATCACTGCTGATAAAGCCTTCAAAATACATTACCATCCCACTAATGTTCAAGTTGGGAGTTTCTTCCTGGATTTTCTTAAATATGAGTCATTCACTGACCATTATCCCCAATACTGCCCTTTGACATCCAGGACTTACAGAAACAAGGTCCTTAACACTTGTGGAGTTTCCAAACCAACTTGCATCTGTAAGGACAATTTTCAGAGTAGCAGTCATTTTAGTCTGTAAGGACAATGTCACCGGGGCTGCTGCTGCTCTTTCACACAGTCAAATGCACATGAGCCGGTTCCTTTGCCAAGAAGGTCAGTACTCACCAGGGAACAGATCAGTAGCAACATGAAACATTTCCCGCATTGTGCACTAGAGTTTTAAAGTTATTTAATAGGCAATCTTTTAACCATGAAGAAAAGTTCTTGCATTAAATCTACATTTGAGACTAAATTGCAAATAATTTAGTACAACTTGATTGGAGAAGTCTAATTTAGAATGAAAACATACAGACCAAACACATGCACCTCTACTCTGCTGAGGAGATCCATTACTGAGAATAGTTTAAGGTTGACTATCATAACTGAAAATGCTCCTTGTGATATTGTTGTCCTTACCTGATGCAGAAAAGTCATGTGTTAAGGTGGTATAGGGATTTCTTATTAACACTTGCTGCAAATTTTCATTGGGCTTCAGGTTTTATTCTCTCATTTCAACTCTGTTCTCGTCACTATCTACTTATATGAAGGCTAAGAATCCTTCTCTCCCCACTTTTATTCTGATTTCCCCATGGCATTTCTCTTCTCCCCACTATAATGTGGAGTTCCAAATTAACAGTCATTGTGATAATTAACTGTAAATTAATTAAGTAGCAATTTTAATGAAAAATCCCATCTTCATTTTTTCTATGGTTGATGGACTAGTTTCATAAGACTTCAGAAAATATTAATCTGAAGCTCTCTTTATGCAGAGTATGGGTGGTGAATACCTTACCTCATTACTGAAGAGAGGCAGCCACTGTTTACTCTGGACATTAAACTGAGAGAATTTCTCCCTCAGTTAGGGCCAAATTTTCAGAAGAGTGCAACACTCACCAGTTCCCACTGAAAATATGACCCAACTTATGTAGCAGGAGTTGCTGGGTGTGGAGCGCTTCTGAAAATCTGGCCCCAATTGTGGCTGCTGAGCACTTTTGAAATTCTATCCCTAAACTGATATTACCATCTAATTTTGTGCATCTCCCTGACTCTTCTACAGAGAGCAGATGTCAATCGGAACATGTTACTGCTTCAGAAATCTCTTCAGATGGAAAGTGTTGGCAACCAGCTCAACCCACAGGCTCAGAAGCTAGGCAACATTTCATGCTTCCTTCTTATTTGGGCCAATATTTACAATACAAGTTCTGGTCCCAAGAAAAGTTTAAGTCTTGAAAACAGGTTGGCGTGACCTCTATTAGTAAGTGTTTTTAAAGCACTGATCTTAAAAAAAAATTAAAAAAAAATAGGAAAGCAAACAAAACTGGTCATTTGAAAAAGGCCCATTTCCTTAGCTGAAGCATTATATCAATACTAACCTCTCTCCAACTCCTACTACATGCCAACCCCTAGTGGAAGAAATTCCTGACATTTCTTCCTTCTAGTCTATATTTAGACTTTATGCAGAAAGGCTGTTTCTGAAAAGGTTAAGAAAATTCATTCAGACACACAGGACACTGGCACACCAGGTTTCCTCTAGGAGTGTTCCAGAGCATTCATTGCCAACACTATTTCCATTATAACTAAATGCAGAATGAAATGTTACATTCTCCTCCATGAGACCTATTTCACTCTGGTAAATTGACAGATTAATTCTTTCACTTTAATGTTGGGAATCTGTCTTTGCAAGAGATTTTTTTTTTAGCTCTGTCAGGGTCCCTTCCCCACTCCAAACTTTAGGGTACAGATGTGGGGACACCCTACACTTATTTACCAGCTTAGGTTAACAGTAAGCTGCCACCACCAAGCATGTTCCAAATCTTAGGGGAGCGCCACTTGGAACTCTGCCTTCACCCATATATTTCCCAAGTCCCTAACCCCTCCCCTTTCCTGGGCAGATTTGAGACTAATTCCTCCCCCCCAGATCCTTACACCCCTTTTCCTGGGTAGGCTTGAGAGTATACCCTCACCAATTAGTCCTTGTGAACACAGATCCAAAACCCTTGAATCTTAAAACAAAGAAAAATCAATCAGGTTCTTAAAAGAAGAATTTTATTAAAAGAAAAGGTGAAGTTCATCTCTGTAAAATTAGGGTGGAAGTAACTTTACAGGGTAATCAGATTCAAAGAGCCCAGAGGAACCCCCTCTAGCCTTAGTTTGAAAGTTACAGCAAAACAGGGATAAACTTCCCTCTAGCAAAGGAACATTTACAAGTTGAGAAAACAAAGGTAAAACTAACATGCCTTGGCTGGCTGTTACTTACAAGTTTGAAATATGAGAGACTTGTGCAGAAAGATTTGGAGAACATGGATTGATGTCTAGTCCCTCTTAGTCTCAAGAGCGAACAACACCAAGACAAAGAGCACAAACAAAAGCCTCCCACCCCCAAGATTTGAAAGTCTCTTGTCCCCTTATTGGTCCTTTGGGTCAGGTGTCAGCCAGGTTACCTGAACTTCTTAACCCTTTACAGGTAAAAGGATTTTTGGTGCCTCTGGCCAGGAGGTATTTTATAGTATTGTATACAGGAGGGTTGTTACCCTTCCCTTTATAGTTATGACAAACTCATTCTGGGATTTTCTTTGTTTGAAAGGACTGGTTGAGTCTTTATCTGACATACTGAACAAGGATGTCATTCTTGATCCTCATCCATTTACACTGGCTGAGGAGGCTCACTCAAACTGTATGCAGGTGATCTGTGTGGAAAGTACCATGAGATTCTGAAGTGATGAACTTCATCTGCCCTCCTCCATCACAGGAGGGCTAGCTGCCAGAATGCGAAAGCATCTCCAAGAGACCTCCAAAAAATCTTGGAGGGTACATATCAAAACATAATTCATAGTTTTATGGCTTGAAACAAGAGGGCAAGGCTATATAGAAACAGAGATTCAGAGAAATGTAGGGCTGGAAAGGACCTCAAGAAGTCATCAAGCTCAGCCCCCTGCACAAGAGCCCCAAAGCCTTGCCCTATTGAAGTCAGTGGGAGCACTCTCATTGAGTATTATGGGGAGGAAGATTTTTGCCCTCAGTGGGCAGTAACTCTTTTAATCTCAGAATTACTGGATCCAAATTTCATGATATCGATCATGAAAATAGTTTAAAAAAGATGATCCAATACCAGTCTTCACTTTGGAGGAACAGGCAGGGCCTTTGCCAAACGTGTCTTGGCCCTTGCTGCCTTAAGAACAGCCAGCCACACAGTATTCCCACTGCGGGCAGGCTAACTATGCTGTAGATCTACTAGGACTAGCTGCTCATCCTGATGGAGGGCAAATCTGAGTGCGCTGCAACCCCATGCACCAGGTTTCAACGTCACTCACTCAAATTTGGCCCAGTATCTCTCTGTCATGACCAGCACTCCAAGCAGCAGCATGAGCAGCTCGTCCCAGCAGATCTACAGCATGGCCAATCCAACCATGGGGAGTATACAATATGGCTGTTTGTTGGGTCCTGTCCTGCTCCCCACCACTGCCCATGACTCTGGGCCATACACCTATTTCTGAGAGTAGAGGAGGGGTGGGTTTTGTTGAGAAATAGAAGAGTATTCCCATTTGAATAAAGTAGCAATTAAGGATAGAAATTGTAATATTGCACCCTGGAGAGAATGTATGGTATTTTGATGAGGTGGTTTTGTTCCCGCTGATTTATGTATGTTTCATATTAGCAAGACACTCATATCAATTTAGTTTTCATAGGATCTTACCCAACACGGAGAAAGCTTTTTTGCTTTACTAGTTTTAATTCTTTGAAGTATAAATTCTTAGGAAATCTCAGAATTGAGATAAACACAACGGTTTTCAGCTGTTTAGTAGTTATACATAGCCTACTGCTTTTAAAAGCTTTTAAAAGCTTTTAAAAGCAGTAGGCTGAGTTTTTTTAGAAACTGTAATTATATTTATTTTATACATACTGTATGCAATTTAGACCTTTAAAACATTAAAAGGTCAAAGCAGCACTAAGCCAGAAAGCCATAATTTATTTATTAGCATAGGAAAATATATTGCTGTTTCATTAAAGAAAATGACAAATTCCTCATATCTCCATTTTTTCCTTATAAGCAAGAGGGTGTAGAGGAAAAAATACCATCTAGTGGCTGAAGAGACAAAAAATTGTATAAGTTCACTAGTACATATCGGTTAGTGGTATGGACTTAAATAACATATTTAATAGAGGGGGTACTCAGTATTTCAGTGTGTATTTAGAATTTATCCACTGAATTTACACTGCTTGGGTAGTAACAATAGAAGCATCACAACATTGAGCCACAAACCTCACTTGAAATACAAAAAGTGAAATATTACTGCATTTTTATGCCTATTCATTTAGTCCATAGACTCAATGCTGAGACTGCCAACTAGAGTCAGCTGGAAGAGCTGCTTTTTGTGAAGTGGCGATTTGATCAAACATAAGATATGAATATTTAATATGAAAGGAATTCACCTTTTCTTCACATGTGATAAATGTGTCACAGGATTACACTTAGAAAGTGCTTTGTAGAATAAAAACTGCTCTTTTGGACCAATGTCCTTCAGTTCACACTTTATGCTACAACCAATGGCTACTAGATACTTTGTTCCTCCCTTGATAATATTTCATTTCTTCCTTGTAGGAGGTGCTCTGCCTGTGTTCTGTGGATCATTTCTAATTTAGCATAGATTTTTGAAATTGAGACACTGGAGAACATTTCCAGAATACATAAGTTGTCTTACCTCTGTAGTACAGTGTATTTATATTACTCCAGCACACTTAACTAGATCAAGTGTTGAGAGGTAGATTTACAAAGTTATTTTGTTTTCAACATCTGTATTTCTACAGGTCTTCATTAGAGGAGAACACGTTACTAAAACTACTGATATAACTGAAGAACCTCCCAGATATCTGAATCAACCGCATAAACTAGAAGCTAAACAATCAATTAATGCAGTCAAATTTGCCTAGTTTTAGCTGAAATTCTGTCAAATAGCCCATTAGCCCAGCTTAATTTAAACAGTGAATTTTGACCTACAAGGCAAGTTAGGTTTCATTACAAAACTAAAAAGTAGTAAAAATTTAACACGTTTTGCACAGTTCTACACACAGAAGTCATCTTAGTGTTAACTCCTGTAGTGTAAGGTTTTATAATTCCATTGTGCACCTGAGAATCTGTTATTGCATGAGACTACTGTACATGAAATCTAGGACATAGTACATAGAAGAGTAACATTTATTGTAAGGTAAGCTTGTTTCTCATGTCATACACATCTTCCTCAAAGCATGAAGTCATTAGGATGCCGATATCTAGGAATGGTGCCATATCAGCAGAATACTCAGGTACTTATGAACTGAAAGCTGTATCAGAATTACAATATTTATGAAATCAGGCCTGTAAACATAGCAAAATGTAACAAAACCTGGGTAGTCTTCTTTCCCATCAGTGTATGAGTTTATGCAAGAGACAATTTTACATTAGTGATATAGTTTCTGGAACCATTCCAAGAACTATATTAACCACAAGGCCAAGTTCATATCATACCTACTTTATTCAACCACATGCTAGAGGAATTTCAGCTTTAAAATTTAACAATTCCTAAATAATCCCTTAAAAAAACTTGATATTTGAGTCAGTATCACAATATTAATTATTATTATTATAGGAAATCCTTCCTAACCACCTCAAATACAAAGTTTCTACTAGAACATTTTAGTAATGTCCAGCCTAACACAAGCACCACTTATTTCTCCTCAGGAACTTGCAAATGCTTCAGGTTGATCCTGTTCTTCTCACAGTCATCTTAGTCCTTTCAAACTTCCCCTTGCTATTATTGTGACTATCCTTCTAACATATTGGAGAAGCAGATCCACTATCCAACCAAATTATGGTAAAATCCCCATTAGCTAAAGACTTCATCTTGCTAACACTTTTTATAACTTCTGACGACTAGAATGAATTTTTCCCAATCTCCAGACCAGAATAAATGCAAAATACCCTGTTCATAAACATTGCAATTACTCTAATGACATGCATATGCAAATTGTAAACACTCCATTCACTTTCTCCTTTTCACTTATAGGCAGCATCAAGAATTTCTACACAGTAGGTCTTAAATACAATGTCCTCCCACACTATTTACCTGTGTTAGATCATCTCTATCCTTTCCAGACTTTCTTTGGAGACAGCAGTCCTATCGGTGATGTTAGCAAGGCCACTTTTGACAAAAGATATTTGATCCAAATGGGCTTTAGATCAGGGAATACATCATAGTCATCTCCTCCCTAGTGACACTAGAAAAATCTGTGTTTGTTCTCTCCTACTATACATGAGTTGTTCTGATTTGGTCCCAAACATATGTAAATCCCATGTAAAAAAAAATCTCAACTCAGGTGAAGATAGAAGTGTTTTTCTTCTTTTACCCCCTAGTAATCAAATCTATGTTATATATTGCCATTTAGGAACACATTTAGAAAGATATCTTATTCATTAAATGTTTAATTAGGTTTCCTCCCACAACACTGTATAAAGAAAAAACATGCCCTATTTCATTCCTTTATATCTTTGACAGGACATTTCTCTCTTTACTCTCTCTCAATGCACATTTAAAATATATTTTAAGGCATATGAAAATTCAGCTAGAAACTGATTTAAGAGGGAAAAAGATTTTATCGTTCATGTATAAATATTTACCTGCATGCCAATTACCTAATGTAGTTGTGCTCACTAAATATGTGCTCTTGCTTCAGGAGCAAAGCTCCTTAGAATTATGTTACTCTCGTCCCTGTGTGTAGTATTTGCACAGAATTTAAAAAAATAGGAATTAGAATACTGAAGTTTTTATCAGTGGCAATGCTGGGGTAATAAGCTGGGTGCCTCCCAAACCATGGGATTTTATAGTTCACAGGAAACATGAGTAATTTTACAATTCACCCTGCTTGAAAACTCATTTCATTTACTAGGCCTATCAAAGATAACTCATGTCAACAAAATATCACTGCTCCCATTCTCTCTGTGCATGAGAACACAACACTCTCTAGGCCTCCCAGTGTGCTTGTTTAGTTTGAGTCCTAAACCATCTGCTTTTCAGGGCAGCAATTGTCTCATATGTTATGTATGCTTAACGTGTAATAAGAAATTGGAGGGGTTGCCTCGGGCCCTGCAGGGGCCCCCACGAGAATGTCGGAGGCTCCCCCCTGCCTCGCCTTTCCCCTTCTCCTGGCGCCTCAGCTCGCCACATCCAGGAGCAGCCCTGGACAGAGCTAAAGCGGAGTGGCTCTGGAGGGGCCTAAGCTCCTCCCACTCGGACCCACGTGGTAAGGGGGTGGGGCTGTGAGCTGTGGCCAACCGGTAGGACCTGAGCTCCCACCAGAGCCAGGCTGCTCCAGTGCTGTCCAGGGCCGTTCCTGGACATGGCGCTCTGAGGCTCTGGGAGAGGGGGGAGGTAAGGGTAAGCAGCATGGTAAGGGGGTCATGGGGGTTGGATAAGGGACAGGAAGTCCCAGGGACAGTCAGGGGACAGTGAGGGGGCACAGGTTTGGGGGGGCGATCAGGGGATGGGGAACGGGGGTTGGGATCATGGGTGTTCAGGGGTCTATCAGGACTCGGTGGGGGGGTGGATAGGGGTTGGAGCAGTCAGGGGACAGGGAGTGAGGGGTTTGTGGGGGGTGGCATCCCAGGGGATGATTGAGGGGGTCTCAGGGGAGCAGTCAGGGGACAAAAAGAAGGATGGGTCGGGGATTCTGGGGGTGGCGTCGGGGGCAGGAGTGGTGGGGTCAGATAGAGGGCGGGCCACACTGTGTAGGACGGCATAGCCTTCCCTACCCTAAAGATCATTACAGTTTGAGGCTGGCAGACAAGCATTTAACACAACAGCGCCAAGCTATTTTTTATTCCCTTAGGGCTATCATCCCTTCACTTCTCAAATGCAATTATAGTTAATTTAATTCAGTGCCATAGGGAGATTCTGTCAGGGAGGGTCGCTTCATTTAAATTAGCCACTTAGAATACGCTGACTGAGCAATAGAGACCATAAGGGAGGGATCATATGGAGGCATCTCCACTACATACCTTCCTTCCAACCTACCAGGGATTTCCCCCTCACCCAGCATCCCAATCTCCGAGGGTTATATCAGTGGTTTCAACTTTGATATGGGCCCCTTCACATTAGCAACCTAGTGCCACCATTATAAATTAAAACAACGTTCTCATATTTACACACTAGATACCAATGTTGGAGACAAGCGGTTGAGGTGGAAGCTGACAGCTCACGACCCCAGTAATAACCGTCCCCATCTGAGGTCCCGACCCAGTTTGAGAACCCTGGGCTAATTTAAATTTTAGTTACCCTGTGTTCCATTCCTGCATTGCTATTTTGAGCATTTCAGTTTTCACAACATAGGCTCATCCCAGATTCTGGAACAAGCTCAAATGCTCAGTTCGTGGAGTATGTAAATAAGCTGTACTAAAGACAAACCCACTGTAACTGTCTCCAGTTTGTGAGGGACCCCGTGGAGCCATTCTCTACGAAACAGATATATTCATGGAGGTTAAGTCTATTAATGGCTATTAGCCAGCATGGGCAAGAAATGGTGTCCCTAGCTTCTGTTTGTCAGAGGGTGGAGATGGCTGGCTGGAACAAGATCACTTGATCATTACCTGTTAGGTTCACTCCCTCTGGGGCACTTGGCATTGGCCACTGTTGATAGACAGGATACTGGGCTGGATGGACTTTTGGTTGTTCTTATGTTCTAACCTAAATGAACCCAAAATTATGGAGACAAATATGAGTCAAAGAAGCCAGCACAGTATGAGAAACCTGAAAAAATCTCTGACTGGATGGGCTCAGGCATTTGGTCGCAAGCTGAGGTGGTTCAAAAGTTTTTGATTGTTTTTAGCAGAATTTTTTTATTGTTTCTTTAAACAATCAAACACAGCAAGCAGCAAATATTTGGCCACACACTTCTGAAACCCCAAGCAATGTTCAGATTTTGGCAGACTAATTTCAGCTTTTCAATTAAAAAAACCACAACACATTTTTAAGGAAAGCAGACATTGTCTGTGATTTTTTTTCTGCTTTTTAAAAAAATCTAGCTTTCGGTCCAAAAAAAGTTTTGATGGAAACTATTTGTCCAACCCTTTTAATGAGCTTTAGTACCTTTTAGCGCTATCTGATGCTGAGAACCAGTGATACCTTGTAAAGGTGACTTGAAAAAAAGTTTTCTCAAAACTGGGTTTGTGCCGAGATGCGGAAGGTTTTTAATGTTTCTTTTTCCCAGGGCCACCCAGCGGGGGAGGCACAAATGGGAGAATATAGTATTCTATAGTATTGCAAAATTTTTTATGGAAAGGGTCCCTGAAATTGCTTTTCCCCAGGCCCCCTGAATCCTCTGGGAGGCCCTGTAAGCAATAGGATTATTATAGCAAAATTAGCTGCTGCATTCTGGCTCCTTTATCCTGCTTAGAGGGTCTGGCTGTCAGGGACAGCCCTGATAGTAGAGGAAATTCACCAAGTGGTTGCAAAAACTCCTTCCCACCTCCAAAACCACTAGTGTAAGCATGGGGCTGGAGGTGAGGGGATGGTCTCTGCACTCCAGCTATACTCCACGATTGGAGAAATTTTGGGGGGCTAGAGGAAAAAAAACTGCAGTCAGGATGTTTCAGTACATATAAACTCAATACACACAATAGAGAATGTGTATGAACATCACAGTGGTGGAAACAAGTGTAATAAGTACATCTATTTTATGTAAGCATCCACGGAATGCAGCAGCTAGTTGACACCTACTTGAATAGTTAGAAGCACATTTTATTAGAAGTTGATGTGGAGGATCCCCATCCTCCTCCTAGAGGAAAACACACCTACAGCTGCAAGTGCCTTTAGCATGTCAAAATAATTGCACACTTCATGAGGGAGGCTGGAGCGACAATATAGTGGTTTGTGTATATGATTTAGTTATTATGAATCCATCTCTAGATGATCCCCACTTTGAGCTTCTGGAAGTATTTTTTTAAAATCCTTTCCCCCGTAACTATTAACATTTCAATAAGTTTATTTTAGATTAACTATGAATACTGATGCCTACCTTATGAAAGCAGCTGCCTTTGGTGCTTTAAGAATGGCTGTCTCTAATGACTATTTAAGGCTGCATGCTTTTTTCTCTGACATTTTTATCACAGCAATAAAAGAGAAATGTTTCTGTATTCTCAATAGGCTACTAAAAATCAGCCAGTGGTTTTACTACTGGAAGGAACTGCTTATCAAACTCATCAGGAGAATTTGGAGATGTAGAAACAACTGTAATTCCCCCTACTCCCAAACTGATAGCTCTTCTTAGTTGTATATAATCTACCATTCCATTAATGGTGTCTGTGACGTTGTGCAGTCTATATGGTTTTATAAAAATTTAATAATAAATGAATATAATGTAACTGAGATATGCTTCATGCAAAAGGTCTCTTGTAAAGTATCATTACAAAGCTTATAATCTGAGTGTAATCATCCTATTTGTATAAATGTACCACTCTTGTATCTGAAACTAGAAACATGAAGTATAACTCTGAGGGCCTATTGTAATTATGTAAACTGTGGGCCATTAAAGATGGTTTGGAATCTTGATGACTCCCGTGAACTAGGACCATTGTCTGCAAATTGCTGTTTTATCTGTAAGTCTTCCTATATACATGTGTGCTGGCCAGTAGGTAATGAAGTCTTGCAGTGACATGTTATCCTGTCACCTGTACTGGAATCCATATTTAACCTGGTGTCTTTCCATTGAGAAGGAGGGAGTGGGAACTCAGAGACAGACAAAAAGATTCCTGCCTTATGTAAAAGATGTATAAAGAGGTGGAACAGAACAAAGCAGGAGAGGAGGCATCATGAAGAATCCCCTAGCTACCACTTGAGCTGGAACAAGATCTGTACCAGGAGAAAGAATTGTGCCCAGGCCTGGAAGGTGTCCAGTCTGAGGGAAAAACTTACTGAAGCATCTCTGAGAGTGAGATTATTTGTATTCAGTTTGATTAGACATAGATTTGCACATTTTATTTTATTCTGCTTGGTGATTTACTTTGTTCTGTCTGTTACTACTTGGAACCACTTAAATCCTACTTTCTGTATTTAATAAAATCACTTTTTACTTATTAATTAACTCAGAGTATTTATTAATACCTGGGGGAGCAAACAACTGTGCATATCTCCCTATCAGTGTTATAGAGAGCGAACAATTTATGAGTTTACCCTGCATAAGCTTTATACAGGGTAAAATGGATTTATTTGGTTTTAGACCTCATTGGGAATTGGGCATCTGAGTGTTAAAGACAAGAATACTTTAGTTAGCTGCTTTCAGGTAAACCTGCAGCTTTGAGGTAAGTAATTCAGACCCTGGGTCTTTGTTGGAGCAGACTGGAGTGTCTGGCTCAGCAAGACAGGGTGCTGGAGTCCTGAGCTAGCAGGGAAAACAAGAGCAGAGGTATTCTTAGCACATCGGGTGGCAGCTCCCAGGGGGGTTTCTGTGATCCAACCCATCACAGTGTCAGTAAAAATATATTAAATAATAGCACTGTGAATTTGGTATTCTTGTAATTACAATTTTTTTTTTACACTACAGCAAGCTAATAAGATAAATATATCATTTTTAGGATGAACTCTGCTTAAACAACATTTGTTTGATTTATCAGTCATCTTACCTGTACAAGTTTATCACCACAGATGAAATCCAACTGGATGGAATCTATCCCTGATATGTCATCTATTCATTCTCACATATGGATGTGGTTACAGATGGCATAGTCATATCATAATTCTAAGAATATCCATGTGCAGTAATTATGTGCCAGATGCTGGAGTATGCAGCATGGTTCAGCTTTCTGCTACTCCCCTGTTTGTTTTCACACATAGGAAAGACTCCATGACACAGAAACTAACATCAGAGAAGAACAACAATGGACTATGCTTAATAGAATAGGAAGTTACATGTATTAATTTGAAAAGCTGCCAAGAAATAATTTAGATATTTGAATAATTATGATCTGCCCAGAGAGATAAGTAGTAGTTTGAGAACCCTCATTCCCTCTTCACACAACTTCACAGGGTTTAAATGGAGAAATGATGGTTTCTCACAGTTTAAAAATACTTTCATAGGAACGGATCTCCATTCCAAAAAGTTTCAGATTAAATCAGTGCTACACAAGTTCACAAAATTGTATATAACTTAGTTTCTCATTCTGAGAATTTTCTGAGAAAACTATAATTTCATTTTTAAAATTAGCTCTTTTAAAGCCCCAAAATGCAGTGTTCTGCTTTCTCCGTGTTCTGCTTTTCTGGTGTCTTGACGGCCTTGTGCCGGTCATTAAAGGGGGAATTCACTGAATGGCAGAGAACATAGCAGCATAAAAGCATAACAGCATAAAACTACCATCTGAGATTTATTCCTACCACAACTCCATTGAGCATAATGGAGGATAAATTTGGCCCAAATTCCTCTCCACCATTCCATTGACTTGACTGAATTTTCTAAAACATAAAATTGAGTAAAAAAAAAAGCATAAGAATAAATAGTACAGAACACTGAGTATAGGTATTTTGACATATACATATAGCACTCCTATATAAAACATAGGAAATTCACATTTGTCAACATAGCTAAGGCAGTAAGGTGGCCATTGTCTCCTGAAACTTTAGGATTAGTTTCTTAATATAAAAATGTATCTCATCTATTCTGCACCCACCCACCCCAATCATTACTACAAAGTTTTCCATAACTACTTGTTTTACTTTGAGTTTCTATCTTTTCTAATAGACTGTTCCAAAACCTATTCAAACCAGTGAGTGTCAGACCATACCTACAAAAAATATTTAGAACTGCAAACAAAAGTAACTATGCTGAGCTAACATTAAATTAGCCTTAATACTCCATCTACACAGATTAATATATTTTTTTCCTATATGTAATCATGCAAAGTCCATGATTTTCAACAGCAATTTTCTTGGAATTTATAAAGTCAGTCTCAGCCTTCAAATTTAAATAGATGTATTTTTCCACTTAATTACTATCGCCTTGAGCACTAATACAATCAGTGTATTTACCCATTTGTACTGTGTTTGTGTAACTACTGTCTTCTGTGTTTGTTGGCATAGTGACTGATTTAAGACAGGATGAGTGATCTTGTTTTCTGGTACACCTCTACCCTGATATAAGGCTGTCCTTGGGAGCCAAAAATTCTTACCGCATTATAGGTGAAACCGCATTATATAGAACTGCTTTGACCTGCCAGAGTTCACAGCCCCACCACCTCGGAGCACTGCTTTACCACGCTATATTCAAATTTGTGTTACATTGGGTTGTGTTGTATCAGGGTAGAGGTGTAATAGTTTAATTCAGGAGCTGGCAACCTCTGGCATGCGGCTTACCAGAATAAGCACCCTGGCAGGCTGGGCCAGTTTGTTCACTTCCACTTCAGCAGGTTCTGCAGACCGCGGCTCCCACTGGCCATGGTTCTCCGTACCAGGTCAATTGGGGGGCAGTGGGAAGCAGTGTGGGCAAGGGATGTGCTGGCTATGGCTTCCCGTCACCCCCATTGGCCTGGGACAGTGAACCGCAGCCAGTGGAAGCCGCGATTGGCCAAACTTGCCAATGCGGCAGGTAAACAAACTGACCCAGCCTGCCAGGGTGCTTACCCTGGCAAGCTGCGTGCCAGAGCTTGCCAACCCCTGGTTTAAATGAATGATTAGATCTAGGTTCCAAGGTATAAAAGTCACTGAATGACTACATGGGCACATATAAGGGTAACAATATGATCAGATATCAGAAAAGGGTAACCCAATCTGAATCAACCTACACCAGAGTTGTTAGGTCTGACTAACAATATCCTAGAAAATGTGTCAGAGGACTTATTTCACTTCATAAAAGGTCCCACCCCTCATAACTTTTCTGTCTTTCTATTATGAATTTGTCTGTTAAAGAAGTTTATATAGTGTTTTGTTTGACTAGTCATACCTAAACATTTAGGTAAATGGGCAAAAAAAAATCCAAAATGTGCTTCGGTTCTGGGGAACAGTTTTCTTAAATTGTTTTCTAAATGTTGAGTGAGAGTAATCCACATTTTCTACCAAAAGGATTACAAAATTAGTATCACTAATACATCTGTTTGATGTCTTCATAACAAATATGACTGAATTCCAGATATCTAGTTAAATGTATCATTTAAAAATGGTTAAAAAATATTCTGTCAAAATAGCTTCCTTCCCTCTCCCAAAGACATCAGGTTTATGACTAAAAAAGAATTTAAATGTAATAACTTTCAGTGGAAAACAGATTTTTCCACCAAGAAACTTCTACTTAATGGAAGTAGCATTAAAAATATTTGTTTTCAGTTTAACCAACAGCAAATTGACACAATAAATCGACACAGTAAATTGATCCCCGATCGTTCTGCCGTTGATTCCGAAACTTCACCACTGCCGAAAGGTGGAAGCAAAGTCGACGGGGGAGCGGTGACAGTTGACCCCATGCTGTGAGGATGCAAAGTAAGTGATCATAAGTTGATCTAAGATACGTCGACTTCAGCTACGCTGTTCTCGTAGCTGAAGTTTCATATCTTAGATAGATTCTGCCCCTACCCCCCAGTGTAGACCAGGGCTCAGTGTTTATAAAAGTAAGCCAAATACACACTACTTAGTTCCCAGGTCCTCCTCCTATTCCTCTCCTCTGGGCTATGGATTTGCTATCAAGCAACAACTCCTTCTTCCAGCACCTACAGAGGCTCCACTGCTCATTTATCTAGTCTGTTCTTTTTCCCCTCCCCCCACCTCAATGATTTTACTCACTTTTTTAAAGTGTTTTTATTACTGCTAAGGATTATCAAATCATGCTCTACTCACTGCCTGTTGGCCACATCTGGGGGATTAGCTCTACTAGAGCAACACCCCTTCTTGCAGTTGCATTCTCTCTCTCTCTCTCTTTCTCTTTCAGAACTCAACTGCTCCCACTTCATGGCTTGTCCTTCAGCCAGATCACTGTGGCTTTCCCCTTCTGGGAAAATTACATACATATAAGTTTCAGAGTAGTAGCCGTGTTAGTCTGTATCTGCAAAAAGAACAGGAGTACTTGTGGCACCTTAGAGACTAACCAGGGGAAGGAGACCAAAGCCCTGAGGTAAGTGGGAAAATGGGATAGCGGGAGGAAGCACGAGCAGGATAGTGCAAGAGGAGCGGATTCCTGTCTCATACTGAGAAAATGGGACAATCAGCGAGTTATCTTAAGCGCCTATATACAAATGCAAGAAGCCTGAGAAACAAGCAGGGAGAACTGGAAGTCCTGGCACAGTCAAAGGACCATGATGTGATTGGAATAACAGAGACTTGATGTGATAACTCACGTGACTGGAATACTGTCTTGGATGGATATAAACTGTTCAAGAAGGACAGGCAGGGCAGAAAAGGTGGGAGAGTTGCATTGTATACTTACCTACATGCCTCCAGCTTCCATCCAGGACACACCACATGATCCATTGTCTACAGCCAAGCTCTAAGATACAACCGTATTTGCTCCAATCTCTCAGACAGAGATAAACATCTACAAGATCTCTATCAAGCATTCTTAAAACTACAATACGCATCTGCTGAAGTGAAAAAACAGATTGATAGAGCCAGAAGAGTACCCAGAAGCCACCTACTACAGGACAGGCCCAACAAAGAAAATAACAGAACGCCACTAGTCGTCACCTACAGCGCATCATCAAAGATCTACAACCTATCCTTAAAGATGATCCCTCACTCTCACAGATCTTGGGAGACAGACCAGTCCTCACTAGAGTTTATTAGATTGTATGCACTCACTAAGAATCTCATATCTTAAGCATATCACTTAACAAACAAATAATAACGTTTACATTGCAACCTAAGCTGGAAAAGTGAAGCACAAGCAGATTGATAAGCAGAGAGTACCTCCACAGCACAACATTACTTTAACTTGACGATGAATGTGCTTACTCTAATCACAAATATATACACAAGTCAGGACCCACTAGTCGATCGCACTATGATGTAGGACAAAGGAATGCTATTGAGCGAGAAGTATCCTATCTAAAGAGATGATCAAAAAGGATTGGAATGCCCTTATCTACTGACTCACCAGATCTGGCTAGGGATACTCAGAGGACCAAGTCCTGCACACATCAATTAGACAAGCCTCACCAACACCTGAAGGCCAAAGGTGGACGCACAGAACCTTAGCACTTCACACCCTGATGATTAATACATAACAATAAAAACATTAAAACTCCTCAATACCCAGGAACCTATCCTTGCAACAAACACACCGATGACAAGAAGCATTGTGACACCTATATATTTCATTCAAGATGACACTCTATAATTACGCAAATAATCACAGCACCCTTCAGAAGCAGTGATCACAGCACCAACACCGAGGTCCGGGAGGGAAGCGTTCAGGGGTAATTCGGTAGTTCAACAGCCATGCGAAGTCTAGGACAGCAAAGTAATGAGATATATATGCATCTCATGCTGCCCAGCATAGCTCACTAGCTGCAAATGTACATGTGGAGCCTACAGCGTGGACAGCATCTCGTGGATGCAAGAAAGGATTAATATTGGTGTAGGCGACAATCTGAACATTCTAGGATGCGATGAGAAAAAGTTACTAAATGAACGAGTGTTGTGTGATAGGAGCGGTCGAGAACTCAGTCTAAGCCAACGACTTAAAGTTGTATAGGGACTCACACCAACAATGTGAAAGAAGAGCTGCGTTGAAGCTGACTGCACCATCACGAAGAACAACTTTCATTCAAGACAGAACTCCAAGAGAGACTACTGAATACTCTATAGGACATCCAATCTATCATACTATCCCCAGCTGTGTCCACTGCAATCCACCCAACCATCATGTGCTCCTTGGCCAACAAAATTAACGATACAAATAATAACTCAGGCTTAAACAGAAGACTGGGGAAATGGTTGGGTCATTACACTAATTGAATCTATTTCCCTATGCTAAGTTCTCCTCACACCTTCTATGGGTCATCTTAATTATCACTTCAAAAGTTTTTTTTCTCCTGCTGACGATAGCTCATCTCAATTGATTAGACTCCTCCTGTCGGTATAGGTACTTCCACCTTTTCATGTTCTCTGTATGTATAAATATCTCCTGTCTGTGTGTTCCATTCTATGCATCCGAAGAAGTGAGCTGTAGCTCACAAAAGCTCATGCTGAAATAAATTTGTTAGTCTCTAAGGTGCCACAAGTACTCCTGTTCTTTATACATATAAGTGTCTCCAGACCCACTGCCTCCTTAATGGCTCCACTTCTCTAGGGGAACCCAGGCTCTCCCTCTTCACTGGGTTTTTGTCCAAAGACCATATAACTAGCAGTCAAGGTTTGGAAAGTGCTAGTGTACCACTGTATTCCTGGGCTACTTCCAGCTTTGCTTTCTCACCCTAAACTGACTATAGCCTCACTCAGCTCCTAGGATTTATACAGGCCTCTCTTGTTGATGGCCAGCTGAGCTTCATCTTTAATTAACCCTTATTATGCCCTGGGTCCTCCACCAGGTGCAGCATAGGTGGTTAATTGGCCTACCTAGCCACCTTAATCCCTTTGTGTTTTGTGTGAGGTAGACATCCTATTACAATGATCTTTCTTACAGGTGGACTATACTGGAAGTGATGTAGCGGCATTCCCATTTGATATTTCATGGATAAATCGCCCCCCCCACACACACACACAAGCTGGCTGATGGATTAGACTTTAAGCATTCATCTGAGTCTGTTTTCAGTGAATCAGATGAGACCAACAGGAGGGGATGCGTGAATTCGCAACAAATAGCTTTCCCACGTTCATTTTTACTGACAGAATCAGATTCAGCTTTGCTGGAAATTGGTGCAATTCCGTTCAGTTTAATTAAGTTTCACTTGCAAGGACTGAACTTGGCCAGAATCGCTTACTGCATTTGAGAATTTCTTTAGCCAACATATTCTATGTTCCATCTCCTTTTTTTCACATTTTTAGCAAGCCTGCCTTTCTTAACACAGAATGGTATTGACAAATAAAATGACAATCATGAAGTTAATTCCTTTGCTACAGAAATCCGAATGATCTTGCTTCCTTTGCTAAAAAAACCCAGCTGTAGCTCTTAGCCTTGTGTTGTACAATTATGTTGCTATTCTTACGTTAGTTTAATAAGCTGCCCATTAAGCACATTTTACTTGTCACCTTTTGTTTCCTTTGTTAAAAGTGAACAGGCTCTGCGCAGCTACCATACTCTAATGAGATTATAAAGGATTTGAGAAAGCACATTTTTATAAATTTAAAACATTTCTCATTTCTTTGTAATTGAGCTTTTTCCTAACTATCAAACAAAACATAACTACATAATTAACAGTTGCTCTTCATGGCCCCTTCCACCCCACCCCCAATCATTTTTCACTCCCACTGAATGGCTGAAATCATTAAGATGATAACTTTTAAAAAGCTTTTCCTACCGATAAAATTGCTGGGCACTTCCAGCTCCGAGTTTGTTGTAATTGCCGTACTACTCCAAAATGCCAGAGGCACTTAAGCTAATAAAGTCATTAACATGAAACAACCACCAAGAGACAAGGTTCATAAATGCACACTTTATTTTATTCTGCATTTTATTGTGATTATATGATGCTGAATTCATTCCCTGTAGTCCTGATGGCAGCTGATAAAATAGTTCTGTAATCCCTGTATATGAGATTTACTTTGCTCTTCATTTCTCTGATAAAGACCTTTGTCATTTGTTACGTATGATAAGAACAACAGTATTTGTTGTATTACAGGCAGTAAAATTACTTTCATTCTTACTCTAATTATTTCATTCTGACAGTACAGCAGTTACATATGAATAAAAATAACAAACTAAATATTTGAGGCCAGCTTTTCAGATCTAGTGAATGATCTTGTCAGTGTTTTTCTTTAAGATTGACCACACAGAAATATTCAGATTTGCAATGGAGAGTTATTGATTATACTGAAGGTAACATGTATTGTATTAATCCACAGCTGCCATATTTGTCACATAATCCATGTTTCATCACATAGTTGTGCTCCAGAATCTCAACTTTCATTTAAAGGAGGTGGGGGGTGAAGTGAGTATCACAGAAGTAGCCATATCTGCCTGAGTCTGCAGATAGTTCGGTTATATAATCTGTCACATTTCATATAATGGGATATCGCTTGATGTCCAGGTCAGCTTTAATTATATCAGTGCTTCATAAACTTTTTTTTACTAATACAATCCTTTACTTGTGACCCATCCACAACCAAAATTTGTGGGAGTGCACAAAATCGTAGGTCAACTTCCCCCTCCTCACTCAGCTGAAGGGGCACTGACCACTCGCAGCAACACCTTTTCCCCTGGTAGTACAACAATCCAATACTGTCCCAGTACAGAGAGAAGACCCCTGGGGTAGGATTGGAGAGCAAGCTCACCACACAGCTGTAGCTCCTGTTCCCCAGGTTGTTCCGGGCATTGCATCCTGTCTCATGGGATTACAGCATCGCTCAGGTTTGGATTGGCTGCCCCTCCAACCTGATGACAGGCCAGCCAGGTCAAATCTGATTGAGTGATGTTGTGACCTTGCACACAAGGTCAGAGTGCCACTCCTGTTTGTACTATCTGCCCTCCATTCTGATGGAGACGTAGCTGGGCCAACCCTGAGTGGCTCTGCAAATCCATGTACCAAGTCAAAACATCGGGAGTGACCCCATCCCCGATGGGCCCATGCCCCATGGGACAGGCACTGCAGCAGTGGGTTGAGTACAAAGCAGACCAGGATCATGATCCATCACCATAGGCACCAAATTTCCCTGGTTCCGGTGGGTGCTCGTGCCCCCCTCAGACTTTTCCCGACTCCATCCTTTCTCCACCCTATACCGTCCCCATTCTAACCCCTTCCCCAAAGTCCTCACCCCAACTCTGCCCCTTCCCTGTCCCTATGAGACCAATTCCTCAAATCTCTGACCCAGCTCCCCCTCTTCACCGAGCGTGCCGTGTTTCCCCTCCTCCCGCCAGTGATTGTCACGTGAAGCAGCTGTTTCGCGGCGCATGCGCAGGGAGCTAGGGGGTGGGAAACGGGCACACGGTGCACACGGGAGGAAGCAGAGGTGAGCTGAGATAGGGGGTTGGGGTGCAGAGATCCTGGTGGGTGCAAAGCACCCACCAATTTTTCCCTGTGGTTGTTCCAGCCCCAGAGCACCCACGGAGTTAACACCTATGCCCATTGCAATTAGAATGGTTCTACTTTTTCCAAAAACAAAATTAAGGGAAAATATTTTCTTTGACCATATTAGAAAGTCTTGCAACCATTTGAGAAGTTCTAACACATCCTTACTTTGGAGCAAGGACCTGATCTTTGGAGTAGAACTAGTGGGGCTGTAATACGATGACATCAGTCTTTTGCTGTCCCCATGAAATTCACCTGAAGTTGGTCAACTTTTATGCAACTGCAAATCTTAGTTGCCACATGCTCAATTGAGAATTGTTACAGTTTGACAGCTAAATTCTCTGGAGACTCTATCTTCATTGAGCCTACTCCATATCTCCCAGCTCATATGTTCTGACTGAACAGCTGCTGCACCATCCTTACAGAGAAGCTGATGATCATGGTCTAACCCAGGACTCTTGGGCTGAGCTGGACTTTTCAGGCAAGCAGCAGATAACATATATTTAGTTGACTTACTCTATCTTCTGTACACAGATGCACATCATACATTATTTGAAAGCTGGTTATATCTACTTTAAGATGAAGTATGATGTGGAGATGTCAAGTGGTGCCATTACCATAGAAACTGGATTAAATGAGGATACCATCAACACATTAAAATAACCACTTTAAATATTGCATTCATGTGATAGTTTAATGACTCCATGTATTATTTCAAGACATAACATTGGATTTATTTGTGACCTCAATTCATCATAACAATTTAAAGAGTAAAAAAAATCTAATAATAATATTTTTAGGTATTATTGCTGTGTAATAGAGCTGGTGACATTTCTAGGCACTATCATTATCTTATTCATCATTATGATTGCTGTTGAAGACTGTGAGTTACTACAGTCTTCATTGCCTTGGCAAGTGCATCGTTCCATGCAGAGAAGATTGTTCTGAGAACAAACACAGTTGGTTGTGTAGCAACCACTACTGGTACAGGCAAAAATAAGATCTTGTAGAAGCTCAGATGTCAGTTGGTCCATGTAGAATACAGGAAGCATTCTGCCCTATGCTCTCAGGTGCAATTTGAAGCACCTATAGAGGAATTTTACAAGTAACTGCTTGTTGGGTCCCACGTTTAGAAACTTTCTATGGAAACATAAGGTGTCCACCAATCACCTGGTATTTCTTGCATCCAATCTTAAATCCTGTCAAGTGTTGTCTTTCTGCAGATTTTCACAGAGTTATGTTGTCATATCTGTCAGACTCTGATAACAGAATTAGCTTTGTGAAACCTTTTTAGGATCTGCCTCGAGTATTCAGCACCCAATTCACCAAATGCATGGAATTTGTCCCCGGCCATCATTTGTGTTAGTCATGTCATCTCTGATGTGCACTATGATTTTTTAGCTCATGGATTCTTTCAGCTTGAGTTTCCAGATGATGCCCTAATTTAGCTTTGTCTGTTCTTCTCATTGTTCCATCAAAATGGAAGAGGGACATAGGCACAGGTCCTACCGGGTTACTAAGAATAGTTTCTTTGTGGGAAACAGTTTCGGGACTGATAGTTGCTGTGACTGTCCCTCCCTTGCTAGACTTATATTTGATCATCTTGATCAGGTCAGCAAATGTTTTGATGCCAGGTGGGTCCATCAGAATCAAGTGCACTAACATCTGCTATTTTCAGCAGAGACTATTGGTGTTTATGTGTAGTCCAGCAGATATGTTGATAAGAACTTCTGGATATGGTTCAGGGTCAAATGGGTTTGTCATATTGTTGATGACATGATTGATAAGAATTTTAACATGCTTTTCTTCCTTCTTCAGTGCAGAAACAAGGACTTATCTGTGGACTTATCTTCACTAATTCTTGTTAGGGCAAATTCTATAATAACTTTTTCATATTCATAATATGAAGTTCTGTACAATCATCATTAATATTGACCTGAATTAAAAAATTAGTTTCTAGAATATTTCAAAGGCTAGTACTGCATGACAACAATTAGAAATTAAAACTTTCTACCAGGCAGACTAGATCCTACAGCATATGTACAAAAGTTTACAAATAGAGAAGTGTTACATTAGGAGTTCACATGCATTTATATCTACCCGCTATGCAGAACAAGTTATGGGTATGCAATCTACTGCTACTGGTGCACAGCTTTCAGAGTGAGATTGATCTGGTCAGCAACTTATAATTGAAAATCTAGGAACCTACAATGAGATACTTTGAAAATTAAAAATGCCATATGAAAACATTTTATGTTAGTATATTGCAAAATGCTGTTTGCCATTTTTGCCACATGCCAAACAACTTCTTCATTTGGGGGGGAAAAAAATCCTGTGCAAAGCCAATATAAATCTTTTAATACACTGTCATTTGGTAACTTTGACAAATAAACAGCACACTAAGGTGTGGAAATTAAACAATAAAGGCTGTAGGCATAGTCCTCTTGCAGTGTCTCTGCAATTGTACAAAAATAAATAAAGTACATTTTATTGGACCAACTTCTGTTGGGGAAAGAGTTGGTCCAATAAGAGAGATTACCTCACTCTTGGCTCTCTAGTATCCTGGTACCGGCTCAGCAACAACAACACTGCTTAGAAAACAATGATACATTCTTATTTTGGGTTCCATTGTTTCACCCCGCCTGAAGGCTTATGGCAGCACTTGACAGCTCCACATTATACCTCAACTATATATGCATAAAATAAGATTTCAAATGATATATGATGTGGGGCTAGGTAGGATGGGTTCATTAAATTTCAAAAATATGGCCCTTTTTTTGCAGAATGGCTGCATGCCTATTTTCAACAATTGCAGTCAGTAAGATGTGGGATAACAGAGTGAATGATTATGATGATGATAAAAAGAAATATAGATTAGTTACACATTCACTGAGCACTGTCAACTCTGTGCATTGAGCAAGGCAGGGATCCAGTGGAAAAAAAATAGCATTCAACATGTAGTTAAAGACTGTATGGATATTCACAAGAGAACTGAGCTAAGGCAACACACAGCAATCTTGATTCTGGCATTTTCTAACTTTTAAAAGCTTCATTTTTCAACCTTAATATTATTTTATTATAGGTTTTATTTCAGGGTTTCTTTTTAAACACTACAACGGGGCTACTCACAGCACATATAGTTAAAGCATGTGCATGAATCGTTGCAGGATCAGGGACCTTGGTTTTTAATCTTAGTGCTTTCACTGACATGAGTGATGACCCTGACCAAGTCTCACAGTCTATGCTTCATCTTATCCATCTGTAAAAGGGGAATGAAAAGACCTACTTCAAAGGTGTGTTGTGAGATTTAATTTTGTAGTGAGGTGTGCTTCCTCTCACTTATTGTTACATATTAGGAAATACTCAACTATTAACAGTTAAAAATGAGGCTTCATTATTCATTGTATAAGATATGTTTCTAATACATGTGTCTTAGAGAGGACATGCCTTTTCTTCTCATCTGGTCGATGTTGCATGACATATATGTGTGATGTGTTGTACTAACTCATACTAAATGCGAGGTAGCAAACTGGCATATTAACTCCGAGCAGGAGTCTATAGAGCTCACTTATTGTTGTACTGGTTTTGTCAATCATGGGTCATGAGTCTGAATCCTACTGAGGAACAAACTATAAATTTTGCATAAGGCAGAATTATTAAGAAGCATTTGAGCTGTGTAAACATAATTGATTTCTCTCTTCTTTGAAACAAGTTAAAGTGAGAAACCTTTGGGCTTGGTCAACAATGAAAGAGATGAAATTACAAGGGACAGGGAAATCTTGCCACAAGTAATCATGAGCTAATTATATTTGTTATGCTGAAAGTATGATTATGCCAAGAAAAAAATAACATTTTCAAAATTTAAAGGAATTCAGAGACCCATGGGTAATTGTTCAATAATGGAAATATTACTAAGACAAACCTGCCTGATTCAAAGCCTGTTGAAGTCAATAGAAAATCTCTCACATTAAAAAAAAAAATCAACATAGTATTTTCTGTATGTAACATAAGCAATAACCAGAAATGTTTATTCACTTATCTAAGGCAACTGGTGGATTTATTTTTAAATGGGGAACTACTATAGCAACAATTTTCAATAGGTCTCCGTATCATTTAAAATATTCTTTAAGAGAAAAGAAGCATTTCAACCATATCCCTTTAAACCAGTGAAAGACCTTTATGACAGTCTTCTGTTCAGGGAAGTAATGTTGCCTTGACACTGAACCATACCTCTCTAATGTCAAACCTGCCCATGCATGACATAAGTAAAAAGAAATGTGTGACAGTTGACCATGATGTAGAACACCTGGATTTTCTTGCATATTGCACTATAAAATGACTGATGTTTTCTAGTGCCTTTTAAAAACAATTATGTTGTTTGTGAATTAAATGCAACATTTTTAAGGAAACTGGAAGAAAGAACAAAATTCTATCACAAGTAACCATAGCATCACCCTTGTGCATCATCAGCAGGGCTTGAACATGGCCTTTCTTCAGAAACCTCTATCATTTGAACTAAAAGGACTTAACCTTTAAAGTAGACCGGGACACCAAAGAGGGGATGCAAAATGAGAGGTTGAGACCTCAGGTAGAGGTATGAGAACTTTTTGTGAACAATGACATTACTCATGTGAATATTCATTTTTATAATCCTTTTCTTTGATTTTTGTGATCTTAAGTTTCCCTTCAGACAAGGTATATGCATTTCCCTCTCACCCATCATTCCTCCATAGTATTCACTTGAAAGTATTTTTGTTAAATTACTATTTTTTAAAAAGAGCAATCATTCCCTCAGGAGACTATTTCACTCTAAAAGCTGAACAGATCTTACCCTTAGGAATTATTCTCCATCATTCTGTCTAAATTTCTTTTGTTATACTCCCTTCTGCAATCCTAAATAAGAAATCTGCCTAGATAAATACAGCACAGTTTCTTTACTTCACTGTTCAGCTTGTGAAGGTACAGTAGAATCTGAGTTACAAACACCTCGGGAATGGAGGTTATTCGTAACTCTGAACAAAACGTTATGCTTGTTCTTTCAATAGTTTTCAACTGAATGTTGACTTAATACAACTTTGAAACTTTACTATGCAGAAGAAAATTTCTGCTTTTAACCCATCTTAATTTAAATGAAACCAAGTACAGTAACAGTTTCTGTACCTTGTCAAGTCTTTTTTCTTAGTTTTCCTTTTTTTTTGTAATTTACTTTTAACACTATACTGTATTTGCTCTCTGTGTGTGTTGGTGTTGCCTGGTTGGGTACTTCCAGTTCCAAATGAGGTGTGTGGTTGACCAGTCAGTTGGTAACTCTGGTGTTCATTACTCTGAAATTCTACAGTATAACTAACTTGAAATTAGTGTGTGCATACAAATAAATTATTTTATAACAATTAAGCTGATAAAACCTGCTTGAGTTAGTTAAGATCTGTATAATAGGTCATCAGTATGACTGTGAGATATGCTTTTCAAAATTAGAGTTTCTTCCAAGTCAGCGTAGGTACTGAAAGTTGGAGTTATAGCAATAAGAGGCAAGACTGATGACAGGCTTGTTTAATGCATCTTTTAACAACACGCTGCAGAGATTGCAGGCTGTCAGGGATTATTGGAAGGTTCATACTAGATAAAGAAGAAAAGTATAGTATTTTTATAACTGTGTACAACTTGTTGACTAGATACATAGAAAACTGTGTAATGTCTCATATCACAACAAAAATAACCTCAATAACTCCACTATCTTATTAAGAGATTCGCCAAAAGAACTGGTTTATATTCTTTTGCTCATTATAACCAAATGTTTTCTGTAATCTATATGCAGGGATGAACTAAGTGGGTTTGAGATCATTGAAATGTAGAGGAGAACAGCCAGATTAACTGATTAGATTTTGGAGAGGATTTGGATACACTATTAATTATTACTTGTATAAGGGTGATGCCCAAAGACCTTAATAAGAATTCAGGCCTTATTGGAACAGATGCTCTATATTTATAGAAAAAGTACTATGTTTATAAGCAGAATGGATTATCAAGGCCTAGGAGTGTCTGGTTTGATGACAGCTAAGTTATTAATTCTGTTAAATTCATGTATTCAAACACTGTGAGCAAACTGTCTCAGTTCAGGGCAACTGCACCTGTTTCTCCCTTCAGTGGTCTAGCAAGAGCATCCACATTCAGACTTCCAGCTCACCCGACAAGCACAATGGCTGGGGGAGACCCACATCTCACTCGCTTCCAACTGGCTTATTTCCAGGCTGCACAGTTCTCTGCCTTCACTGTGTTACTCCCAGCAAAGACAATCCGTCTAAACAGGCCTCCTTGCTTTTTCTTTAGAGACTGATAACAAAGTGATTGCCACAGAGATAAGTTACCACACGGCTCTTCCTAAGCAAGCCTACTTAATTCTTAAGGTGAAAAGCATTACAGAGGAAACATTTTAAAAACAATAAGAGAATGGACACCCTCCCTAGCTGTTTTGTTGTGATTACAAGTTCATGAGGGCTTCAGCTTTGAACAATTATCCCGTTTTATGAGCTGTCAGTAGATCTAGTCCATTGACCCTACCCTAAGGATTGGGGCCCTCCATGGACCAGGGTCCTGTCCGCTTACTGGATCAGGAAGAGGGCCCTGAGTTCAGTTTAAAACTCAGGCTTTTATCCAAAAGCCATCTCTTTATCCATTGGCCTCTGGAGAATCCAGTTTGAACTAGTACATGTAAACCTCTCCTAGATGGTGGCTCCAAAGCCTGATAATGGAGCATCCCTCATTGTACTAGAGAAGGTACACAGAAATCCACAACACCACATGCACATTTTCATTTTTAATACCATGCACCCCAAGGGTGTTAACCCTAATTAAGTAAAGTTTAATTTAAATCCATAAAGTTCATCTTAATTCCATAAGGTTTGTTCAGGCTATTACAGGATATTGCAAGTCTGTCACATGTCCCCACTACAGAAGTGAGTGTAACTAGAGTGCTGACTGGCATCCTGAGGAGGACCAATTGACCTATTGCCAGGACAGGTTTATTCTTTGGATGGCAGCTTTACCTTTATGTTTCACAATTTCACATCTCACCTGTTCACATAAACATGCTCCAGGTGTAACAGCAGTATAAAGAGGAGACTCCCGGCTCAGTCTGGGCTGACTGCCGAAGAGGAAGGATGCTCCTTGCTGGCTCCTGGTCAGGAACCACTGGAGCACCAGACTGCAGAAGCCAGAGAAGCCCAGATCCACACAGATGGCCAGCTACCGGTGGACACCCCAGGGAGGTCAGAGCTACAGGGAGTTGCACCCACCAAAGAACCCAGAGACCTCAAAGATGCTCAGATCACTGACTGGAGTGACAAGGTAGGAAGTAGCCCCAGGCAGGACAACTTATATTCCCGAGACTCAGGGACTCTGCTAACGTCAGCTTTTCTGGGGGAAGGAGTAGTGATACCCCACCCCCAGTGGGATAGCCTTTTGTTCCCCACAGACTGACTCTAGGTGAGCAGAATTCCCTCTTCCGTGCGGCTCAGGATCCTTTACCATCTCTTAAGCAGTTGTCTTGTTCTCTACTTGGGCATTTCCCACCCTGAGGTGGGTGTCATAGATTTGGTAATGCACCATAGCGGCCTCCATGTCCCTACTTTTGGCTGGAGACACTGCCATCATTGTGCCCTGTATTGTTCCTGGTCCCTTTGAATATAAAGGTTGAGAGAGAGCTTACTTCCCTGATCTTGGCTTTATGGCCCAGTGAATTTCCTTTTAACTCATTAGGTCTTGTCCCTTCTCTGGAAGAGCTGGTGATCTCATCCCCTTCCTCCTCAGGTATTTGTCTGCATAGATTGGGGATATAGCCTGACTCTTCCCAGACACTGGCAAGACGAATGTTAACCTCTTTCCCTCATAAGATCTTCTGTTTTAATTTTTGCTCATACACTCTCCTGCCTGCCTGAGGTTAACTGAGGTAGCCTGATTTACCTCTTCTGTTTTCAATGTTATAACATAATTTCCCACATTCGAAGAATATGGAATAACTGACAACACCGCTATACCCAGAACCCCCCTGCCCTTCCTAAGTCTGTACAGAAATCTGTGCTACAGGCAGCTTTTACACCAGGAGCCTTAACCCACATTTCACACCCTGGGTGTATTTGATGGAGTTTCACTACATAAAGCTTAACTATCATCTTAGCAGTTCCCATATCTCTACAGCCAGTGAATGTCTCTCCAATTACCACCAACTTCTGCTCCCACTGGCAATCAAGTGAATCTGTACCAGGGAGTTGCAAGGGGTCATGTACATAGCAGTGGTATGGGCTGTGAATAGCTCAGCATGAACATTACACACCACTGGCAAACAGTCTGCATGACTCTTTCCCTCTCAAGGTTCAATCACACAGTTAACTCTGTGAGTAGGGGTGCAGCTGGCCTTTCCAGGGCTGCACTGGGACTCAGTGGGCATTCTTTGGCACAGTAACTCTACTGGCCACATATGGCACTCCACTACTCCTCACCCATCCCAGGGCTTCTCAGAGATGGTTTCCCTCCCCTCTGGTTGTGGGTATTGGCTTGGGCCTGGTCTCTGCCCTCTGATCCCATCCATCCCTTTCTAAACCATGATGACTATCCACATACTCATCTGCCAGCTTTCCAGCTACAATAATATCTCTAAGATTTTTGTCTATTAACCATGATTTTACACTAGGATGGCAGAGTTGATAGAATTGTTCTACCTCCATTAACTCGGTGGTCTCTTCAAACATGGTAACACCCCAACCAGTGCCCCATTTCTTTGCATGACCCCTAATTTGATTTGAAACCTCTCCACAGGTCATGTCCCCTTTTTCTCAACTCCCCAAAACCCTCTCCAATATACTTCAGAGGTCAATTAAGATGTTTGCAACAAAACGTGTTGACAATTATCATAATCTTTATAGTCCTCCCTTCCCATAAGGGTAAAAATGTCCAAGTCCTTTGTCCAAGACAGGTGTGGCGTCAGGTACCATACCATACCATGTCCTCATTCCCCATCTTATTCAATTCACACCTCTTTTCAAAAATATGTTGGAGCACATCCTTATCATACCCTTCCCTAAAGGGAGGAGGTGATCTGGAGTCTATGTCACTTCCCAGAACAGATACCTAAAGATTGGTTCCACCCACCGGACTCTGGTTCTGCTGGTGTAGTCTCTCCATCTCGAGCTGATCCTTGATACTTCCTGTCCTTCTCTCTATCCTCGTACTGGCACTCTTCTCTCCTACTGATACTGGTGTTCCTTCTCTTTTCTCTCTTACTGGTGCTGCTTCTCTCAGTCTGCAAGCCGCTGGGTTTCCAGACACACTGGATCCCTCTCCAACTATAGCTTCTCTTGCTCCAGCTGTTGAGCTGTCCATTGCTGCAGTGGTGTACTTCATTTGGATGGAGCATAGTGTTGCCCTTGTCAGCCGCTTCTATGTTTCTTTCCAGGATATTGGCTTCAAGATTCTCTCAGTCTGCTGGGCCCTGTGAACCTGGACCATCATTTCTCATTAGAATACAGCAAGTCAGCTAACTGTGATTTCATTCCATCTTCAGGGCTAATCTCTCTTTCTCTGCATAATTAAATCATCTGATTTTTTCTTAAGCTGTTTATAATTGATTTTACCCATCTTTCTGTTCACTTTCCCTTTTCCTGAAAAGATTACTGAGAGCTTTTTCTCTGTGTTTTTCCTTCTATAGAACTTGCTTTTATTGCGGTTGGCACTTACACAATTCATACTGTTACCACACACACTGCTACCATACAAACCTTTATAGAATTGCTTACTTGCTACAGAAAAGATGATAATGGCTTTCCTTTAATCATTTAATAAAGACTATGTTTACTACATTTAGAACATAATCATATATGTTTAAAATTATATAGACTTAAGAATATAGCGTAAAGCAAAGGACATTTGTTCCACAGAGATTCTGGAGAGAGCTGGTTTTTGTTTTTTTTTAATAAAGAGCTTCTTGTAGATGTCTGAGTTCCTATTGAAATGATCACTTTATTACTGCTGAGATTTTTATGTTAAGATATCTAGTTACCTCAAGTCCTGGATAGACATCTTTTTATCATTTAAAATCTAAATAAACATAATAAAATTAACAGTCTGAGAAGTTACTATGACTCATTTAGCAAATATGTATAGAAAAGCAAGACAGGTTATAACTAAAGTTGTAGCCTGTGGGTTAATTATCCTATTAAACTGCAATATTGTTTCACTCCTATCTTGTGGTGAATGTATATAAGGTAGCTGAATGACGATGGTCAGCTCATGAGAAAGCTTGACTTGTGATATTACCTGGACTTTATGGTGATACCAAGGATTTTTCCTGATAAGTGAATACAATATTTCAAAATGTCTAAAAATTGGATCATTACTAACAGAGTCTACTGAGATTATTTTGTCATCTCAGACTATAATACAACTCATGAAAAGAAATGTGTGCAGAAGACACATTCAAAAAGATGTCAGACTGAAAATGTCAAACATTTGTGTCAAAGTGGATCAGGAAATAGCTAAACAAACACTTGCTAGTTAATCTGACAGTGAATGAACAAATAAAAAAGCTAGATGAAATCAAGTGAGACACAGACCATGAGAAAACAGTGATAGTATTTAAAATAGTAAAAAATCTCACATTGCTGGTCAGCAAGCAAAAGCGATACTCCAGCTATTATAGGCAAATACTGGAACTAATGGATGAAAGGTATGAGATTGAAAGAATGGGAAAGAACAACGAAGAACAAGTGATTCCAAAAAATCAATTATAGAGAGATGGCTAAATCTTCTAGCTACCCTAATACACTTCAGAACACAGAAATTTTAAGAGTATAGTGAAGAAAAAAAACATCTGCACAAATAAAAGCACTATTGTGTCTGAAAAGGAGACTCGCTACTAGCAGTCAACATTTTCACCCACGTGACATTTGTAACATATGAAATGAAATGCCAGGGAGCACATTACCAATTTGGAAGAGACCTGTTCACATAAACTGGGAATGGAAAATATAAGCACAGAGTCTACTACAAAGATATTGTCATGGGTTTCCCTTCCACTACTAGGTTGCAGGTGGACAGGGTCAGAAAGGGGTTGGGGGAAAAAAAAGCGAAGGAGAGTGTTCTTAGGTGTGGTTCTGTGTTGATTCAGTGTCTGTGTTGACTATGGCTACATTCATTTGTTACCTCATTTGGACATTAACTCTGACTCTACAACATTTTTAGTGTATATCACAGGTAGATCATATGGTGATGTGAAACATACATCGTTTAAAATCCTAAAACTTAGCCCAAAATTTTCAAAAGTGAGTTCTGATTTACATGTCTCAATTGTGGGGTGTCCAGCTTAAAGAGGTTTTTAGAAAGCACTGAGCACCCTCCTCTGGAAGTCAGGCTGCTTTAAAATATTTCAAGTTGAGCACTGAAAAAATCAGTAGTCTGTTTTTAAAGAATTGGTAAATAGGCTACAAAAATTAAAATTCTAGCACAGACAAACCCACAGGTTAGCTAAAGTAGCTTATTCAAAAGTAAGATCATGTGTAATGGTCTAGTATGATACAGGGAAACAAAATAGAGCCATGGGCACACACATATACTATGATTTTCACATACATAGCAAACACACATGCACACTTCTGTTGAGAACCTCTACTAATCTAAGAGGGGCCCTAATCCAAAACTCTTTGAAGTCAATAGTAGCCTTTTCAAAGACTTTAGTGAGCTTTGGATCAGGGCTAAAATGAATAAAATATTACTGGAAATTTACACTCCTATGCAGACAAAGCCACAGGAAACAGTAAAACAGCTACAAGAGTCTTTCCAAAGTTAATGAGAGGAGACACTTTTCATGCACAAAAATCAATTTAGATAGAAGTAATAGGAAAACTGTTAGCTAAACACACTGGAATATCATTGAAACACATGCACACGCATTCTCTTAACTTCCATAAGCTATTATATTTGCAGATGCCAATAACTCCAACAAACTAACATTTTATTCTCACAAATCAAAAAGTTAAAAGCAGTAAAAAGGGTTTTAACTTAATCCAGAGCAGCAACAGACAATTACAATAGTTATATAAAAATCAGTGAAATCAGATGTAGCTAATTTGAACTTCCTTCCTTGTTCTCTGGCTAGGCAATATTTTTAAAAAGGAAAATTGTCATCATCAGAAAATTATGTTTGCAGTTTTATAAAAAATGCAACTCACTGTGCACTTTAAGAAGGTGCATGTCTACATTTATAGAAACAGAGATTCAGAGATATGTAAGGCTGGAAAGGATCTCAAGAAGTCATCAAGCTCAGCCCCCTGCAGTGAGACAGGACCAAGTAAACCTAGACTGTTCTCCTCATATCTTCTATGGGTCATCTCAATTATCATTTCAAAGGTTTTTTTTCCCCTGCTGATGATAGCTCATCTCAATTGATTGGACTCTTCCACCTTTTCATGTTCTCTGTATGTATAAATATCTCCTGTCTGTGTGTTCCATTTAATGCATCCGAAGAAGTGAGTTGTAGCCTACGAAAGCTTATGCTGAAATAAATTTGTTAGTCTCTAAGGTGCCACAAGTACTCTTGTTCTTTTTGCGGATACAGACTAACACGGCTGCTACTCTGAAACCTATCCCTAACAGGTGTTTGTCCAATCTGTCCTTAAAAACCTCCAACATTGGGGATTCTGCAACCTCCTTTGGAAGCCTGTTCCAGAGATTAACTATCCTTATAATTAGATTTTTTTCCCTAATATCTAACTTAAATCTCCTTGGCTGTTAATTAAGCCCATTACTTCTTGTCCTACTTTCATTGATCTGGAGAGCAATTGATCACAGTCCTCTTTTTAACAGACCTACATCTTCACTGTATTTGAAGACTTAGCTGATCTCACCTCAGTCGTCTTTTCTCAAGACTAAGCATGCCCAGTTTTTTAAATCTTCTCTCATAGGTCATGTTTTCTAAACTTTTTATCATTTTTATTGCTCTTCTCTGGACTCTCTCCAATTTGTCTACACCTTTCCTAAAGCGTGTCACCCAGAATTGGACACAGTACTCCAGCTGAGGCCCCACCAGTGCCAAGCAGAGTGGGACAATTACCTTCCAAGTCTTCTATACAACACTCCTATTAATTTGCCCCAAAATGATATTACCCCTTTTGCAACTGCATCACATTGCTGACTCATATTCAATTTGTGATCCTCTATAACCCCCAGATCCTTTTCAGCTGTACTACTGCCAAGCCAGTTATTCCCCATTTTGTAGTTGGGCATTTGACTGTGCCTTCCTAAGTGAAGTATTTTGTTTTTGTCTTTACTGAATTTTGTCTTGTTGAATTCACACTAAGGCCTGGTCTACACTATGAATTTAGGTCGAATTTAGCAGTGTTAAATTGAATTAACCCTGCACCCGTCCACACAACAAAGCCATTTTCTTTGACATAAAGGGCTCTTAAAATCGGTTTCTGTACCCTTCCCCAATGCTAAAATTGATATCACCAGTTCAAATTAGGGTTAGTGTGGACGCAATTTGACAGTATTGGCCTCCAGGAGCTATCCGAAAGTGCACCATTGTGACTGCTCTGGACAGCACTTTCAACTCAGATGCACTGGCCAGGTGTACAGGAAAAGCCTCACAAACTTTTCAATCTCATTTCCTGTTTGTCCAGTCGAGCTCATCAGCACAGGTGACCATGCAGTCTGAGAATCAAAAAAGACCTCCAGTATGGACCGTATGGGAGGTACTGGATCTGATCGTTGTATGGGGAGATGATTCCGTGCTATCTGAACTATGTTCCAAAAGATGAAATGCCAATACATTTGAAAAAATCTCCAAGGGCATGATGGAGAGAGACCACAACAGTGACTCAACACAGTGCCTCATGAAAGTTAAGGAGCTCAGACAAGCATACCAGAAAACCAAAGAATCAAACAGACGCTCTGAGGCAGAGCCGCAGACATGTCGCTTCTAGGCTGAGCTGAATGCAATTCTAGGGGGGGCAGCCACCACTACCTCACCCCGACCGTGGATTCTGAAGAGGGTTACTGTCAGCCATGCCTGAGGATTTTGTCGACGGGGAAGATGAGGAGGAAAAGGAGGACAATGTTGAGGAGAGCACACAGCCTACCTTTCTTCCCAACAGACAGGATCTTTTTCTCATTCTGACTGAAATACCCTCCCAATCCTCCCAAAGTGGTATCCTGGACCATGAAGCTGGCAAAGGGACCTCTGATGAGTGTACCTTTGTATATATAATACATGGTTTAAAAGCAAGTGTTTTTTAATGATTAACTTTCCCTGAGGACTTGGGATGCATTTGCGGCCAGTACAGCTACTGGAAAAGTCTGTTAACGTGTCTGGGGATGGAGCGTAAATCCTCCAGGGACATCTCCATGAAGATCTCCTGGAGGCACTCTGAAAGCCTTTGCAGAAGGTTTCTGGGGAAAGCAGCCTTATTCTGTCCTCCATGGTAGGACACTTTACTTCGCCACGTTAGTAGCAAGTAATCTGGTATCATTGCATGACAAAGCCTGGCAGCGTATGGTCCCGGTGTTTGCTGGCATTCAAGCAACATCCATTCTTCATCTTGCTGTTTTATCCTCAAGAAAGTCATATCATTCATGGTAACCTTGTTGAAATACAGGAATTTAATTAAAGGGACATTCAGAGGTGGCCATTCCTACTGGGCTCTTTGTGGTTGACAAGAAAGCCTCCTCACAGTTAGCCAAGCAGTGGGGAGGGAGGGGCATTAGCGTTGAGCTGTTTGCTTCTGGCTAGCAGGGATTTTCCCTGATTCGAGCCACTCGGTGGTGGGAGAGGTAAAGCGATCATCCCAGAGAATTGGATGGGGGGCGGGTAGTTTGGTTTCTGCTGCTGCAAGTTTAGATGAAAACTGCAACACTCAATGGGCTTTGCTTGGTATGGAAAAGGAGGGCACTGCTTTTATGCAGGTTGCAGAAACCAAAAGACTATGGCTTACCATGGCCTCCTGCAAGCCGAATTTTGTTGCCCAGACCTGCGTCTGTGATCTCTAAGGCCAAAGCTGCAGGCACTCAATATTACGATGCAAAATGCGACCTTATACCAAAATCACGTGTGCTATGTAATGTGAAAAGTGTTGTTCACCATGAAAGAGTATACCCATAGTTCTGTAAAATGTATCATTTTAAATACTTCTCTCCTTTTTTCCTTGCTCAGCTGCAAATGTTTTAAGCCTCCCTCCTCCATCCCAAACGCTATCTCGGATAAGGCAGCAAAAAAAACGCATGCGCGATGTAACGTTCTCTGAGATCATGCAGTTGACCCACAATGAAAGAGCTCATCTGAATGTGTGGAAGGACACATTATCACAGTACAGGAAAGTGGCCAATGAATGTGAGGACAGAAGGATGAACGTGAGGACAGAAGGGATGATCCAGATGAGAGATGGTGGCAGGAAGATCAGCGGAGGCAGGATGCTACTGCGGAATCAAACGGACATGCTCTGGCATCTGGTGGAGTTTCAGAAATGGCAGCAGGATCACAGAGTGCCACTGCAGCCCCTGTTTAACTGCCCTCCCCCCTCCCCAAATTCCATAGCCTCCCACCCAGATCCCCAAGAATGCGATGGGGGGGAAGAGGCTCCGTGCACCCTGCCAATCCACCCCAGTGGACAGCCTAAGGAGCAGGAGGCTGTCTTTCAACAAGTTTTGAAGTGGCCTTTTCTTTCCCTCTTCCCCTCCTCCCACACCCCACCCAGGCTACCTTGTCAGTTCTCTCCCTATTTTTATAAACAATAAAAAAGAGTACCTGGTTTTAAAAGATAGTGACTTTATTTCCTTTGCAAGCAAGCTGTGATCGAAGGGGGGAGGGGAAGTGGCTTATAGAGAATGAATCAACCAAGCGGGAGGGTTTTCATCAAGGATAAACAAACAGAACTGTCACATCGTAGCCTGGCCACTCATGAAACTGGTTTTCAAAGCTTCTCTGATGCTCTGATGTGCTCTTCTAATCACCCTGGTGTCTGGCTGCATGTAATCAGCAGCCAGGCGATTTGCCTCAACCTTCTATCCCGCCATAAACATCTCCCCTTACTCTCACAGAGATTGTGGTGCACACAGCAAGCAGCAATAACAATGGGTATATTGGTTTGGCTGAGTCTGAGCGAGTCAGTAAAGTGCACCAGCGACCCTTTAAACATCCAAATGCACATTCTACCACCATTCTGCACTTGCTCAGCCTGTAGTTGAACAGCTCCTGACAACTGTCCTGGCTGCCTCTGTATGGCTTCATGAGCCATGGCATTAAGGAGTAGGCTGGGTCCCCAAGGATAACAAAAGGCATTTCAACATCCACAACAGTTATTTTCTGGTCTGAGAAGTAAATCACTTACTGCAGCCATTTAAACAGAATAGAGTTCCTGAAGAAGCGAGCGTCATAAACCCTTCCCAGCCATCCCACGTTGATGTTGGTAAAACGTCCCTTGTGATCCACCAGTGCTTTCAGCACCATTGAAAAGTACCCTTTGCGGTTTATGCAGGGGCGGCTCCAGGCACCAGCATGCCAAGCGCATGCCTGGGGCGGCAAGCCACGGGAGGCGCTCTGCTGGTCGCCGCAAGGGTGGCAGGCAGGTTGCCTTCAGCAGCATGCCTGCAGATGGTCTGTTGGTCCCGTAGCTTCAGCAGACCTCCCGCAGGCATGCTGCTGAATCCGCGGGACCAGGGACTTGCCGCAGGCAAGCCACTGAAGGCAGCCTGCCTGCCATGCTTGGGGTAGCGAAATACTTAGTGCCACCCTAGGTTTATGTATTGGCTGCCCTGGTGGTCTGGTGCCAAGATAGGAATATGAGTTCCATCTATCGCCCCACCACAGTTAGGGAATCCCATTGCAGCAAAGCCATCTACTATGACCTACACACTTCCCAGAGTCACTACCTTTGGTAGCAGCAGCTCAGTGATTGTGTAGGCTACTTGCATCAGAGCAGCCCCCAGAGTAGATTTGCCCACTCCAAATTGATTCCTGACTGACCGGTAGCTGTCTAGAGTTGCAAGCTTCCACAGAGCTATCTCCACTCGCGTCTCAACTGTGAGGGTTGCTCTCATCTTGGTATTCTGGTGCTTCAGGGCAGGGGAAAGCAAGTCACAAAGTTCCACAAAAGTGCCCATATGCATGTGAAAGTTTTGCAGCCACTGGGAGTTGTTCCAGACCTGCAACACTATGCAGTCCCACCAGTCTGTGCTTGTTTCCCAGGCCCAGAACTGGCATTCCACAGCATGAACCTGCCCCATTAACACCATGATCTCCAAAGTCCCGGGTCCCGCGGTTTGAGAGAATTCTGTATCCATGTCCTCATCAGTCTTGTCACTGCACTGCCATCGCTTCCTCCTCGCCTGGTTTTTCAGATTCTGGTTCTGCATAAACTGCACGATAATGCACGAGGTGTTTATAATGTTGATGACTACTGCGTTGAGATGAGCGAGCTCCATACCTGTGGTAGTATGGCATCTGCACTGAAAAAAGATGCAAAACGATTGTCTGCCGTTGCCCTAATGGAGGGAGAGGCAACCAACGATATGGCTTACAGGAATTAAATCAACAAAGGGGGTGGCTTTGCATCAAGGAGAAACACAAACAACTGTCACACAGAATGGCCCCCTCAAGGATTGAACTCAAAACCCTGGATTTAGCATGCTGTTGATTTCACAGGGGAAGAGAGGAGGGAGCAAATGAATACAAAACAAATCGAGTCAATTTCTTGTTTTGATCCACTCCATCTATCTTTTACATCTTAGGCTGACAGCAGACAGTGCAATATGACTGCTAGCCCTTGTCATCTCCTGGGTGCTCAGCAGAAGATGCTGCATTACAGCTGCTAGCCATCATCATCTCCTGGCTGTTCGGTAGAAGATGGGAATGACCTGGATGAATCACTCCCATGTCTTCCCAGATGCCCCTGACTGACCTCACCAAGGTTGGCTAAAATATCACCCAGGAGAACGATGATGATGGCTACCAGGCATAATGCACCATCTGCTGCCAATAGGCAATGAGTTGCTGCTGTATAGCAATGCAGTCCTATGTCTGCCAGCACCCAGGAAATGTACGGTGATGGTCAGCTGAGCAGGCTCCATGCCTGCTGTGGTATGGCGTCTGCACAGGTAACCCAGGAAAGAAGGTATGAAACGATTGTCTGCCATTGCTTTCACTGAAGGAGAGAGAGAGGGAGAGCAGGGCCTGCCGACATGCACCCAGAACCACTCACGACAATGTTTTTTGCCCCATCAGGCATTGCGATCTCAACCCAGAATTCCAATGGGTGGAGGAGACTGCAGGAACTATGGGATAGTTGCCCACAGTGCAACGCTCCAAAGACAACACGAGCCTCGGAATTAATGTGCTTAGTGTGGATGCATGCACTCGACTTTATACAATCTGTTGCCAAAAATCGAATTCTGCAAAATCCGAGTAATTTCTTAGTATAGACATACCCTAACTCTCCAATTTGTTAAGGTTGTTCTGAATTCGAATCCTATTCTCCAGAGTATTTGCAGCATCCCCTCACCCGAGCTTGGTATCATCTCCAAATCTTATAAGCATACTGTCCACTCCATTATCCATGTCATTAATGCAAATAGTCCTAGACCCAGGACTGACTCTATCATAAGCCTTTCTCCCAAATCTGGATCTTAGCGTCCAAAATCTGGGTGCCTAGCATGAACCTCTCTAAGCTCAATTTACCAGCTTAGATCTGATCTCGCTGCCACCATCCAAAATTTCCAGGGTTTTGGCCCCCTCTGGTCTCCCCAAAACCTTCCCTGGAGGGACCCCAAGACTCAGAAACCCTGAGCCTACAACAAAGGGAAATAACCCACTTCCCTTCCCTCTCTCTCACCCAGACTTTCCTCTCTGGGCTAACCTGAGAGTATTGATGCAATCTCTTTACATCACAATACCAAGAAGCATGTCTCCTTTATTCCACAAAGAGACAACCCCCAAATACAAGGAAACAGAAATGATTCTATCTCACTTTCCCCCTCCCACCAATTCCCTGGTGCTGCAGAGCTTACCCTCCGTAGATCTAACACAAAGAGAATTCCCCTTCCCTTCGTTCCTTAGCCTACCCAGAGAGAAAAACCTAAACAAGTCTTAAAAAGAAAGGTTTATATAAAAAAGAAAAAAAAACACATGAACATATGATCTCTGCATTAAGTTGACAATACACAGGGCTATTACTTAAAAGAAAAATATGAATAAACAGACTTATTCAAAAAGAGATACAATTTAAACATTCCAGCAAACTACACACATGTAAATACAAAACAAAACATATAAAAGCCTATTGTTTTGCTACCTTTGTACTCAAAACTTTGAAACTGAAGATTAGAAGCTTGAAGATAGAAAGAAGCCTCTCATAGCCGAGAGACAGACAAAAGACACAGACCCAACATTCCCTCCCTGAGTTTTGAAAAAATCCAGTTTCCTGATTGGTCCTCTGGTCAGGTGTTTGGTTCCCTTTGTTAACCCTTTACAGGTAAAAGAAACATTAACCCTTAGCTATCTATTTATGACAGACTCCCTGCAGGAATACTGCTAGATACACCATCCCAGTTTGACAGCAAACCATTGATAACTACGCTCTGAGTACGATCTTTCAAGTGGTTGTGCACACAAGTTATAGTAATTTTATCTAGACCTCATTTCCCTAGTTTGCTTATGAGAATGTCGTGTGGGACCATATCACAAGCCTTACTAAAAAATCAATATATTGTGTCTACTGCTCCCCACCTCATATCCAGTAGACCAATAACCCTGTCAAAGAAGTATTTGTTCTTGACAAATCTACCTTGGCTATTCCTTATAACCCTATTATCCTCTAGGTGCTTACAAACTGATTGTTATATAATTTGTTTCAGTATCTTTCCAAGTATTGAAATTAGGCTGACTGGTCTCTAATTACTCTGGTCCTCTTTGTTCTCCTTTTTGCAGATGAAGACCTGTCATTTTGCTGAAGAAAAGAAGAAAGAAATTTTCACAAAATTACATGTGAATACTCATGAAAATGCACAGGTTTGAAGTGATTGAAATAAAGCAAAGAAATTCATGTATACAGATGCTGCTGTACACTTATACTGTGCATACAAGAGACAGAGGATGTAAGTACACAAATAATTCCTTCTCACCCTTTTTAGACGAACTAAACATTTCTAGCTGTACTGTGTAGCTTTTCTATAATATTTATCATTAATAAACTTTACATAAAAATGAACTCTCACAACACCCCTGTGAATTAGGTGGATAAGCTCTATTCCTATTTTCCAGGTGGAGAGACAGAGAAAGATGAATTGACTTTCCTAAGGCCACACTGTAAATCATTGGCAAAACCAGCATTAAAACTCCCAACCTGGTGCTCAGTCCTCCTGCCCATTTTGCATTCAGATACACATTCATCCACTGAACATCCCTTGAGTTCAGTAGGAAATCCATGTGATGAATTTTTGAGGGCTCAAAGCTTCCGCATTTTCCACATGGCAAATTTACAATAATAGATACACATCTTCACCCTTGTGGTGTCATAGTTCAGGGGAGACTTTTATGAAGACTTCTTGAAAAAGGTCCCTAATCCATGTTCACTGAACTAGCAGGAAGACAACAGTGAATTGCTGGTAGATTCTTATTTAAAGCAGTCAATCATCGAGTTTTTATTTATTTATTTACCTTCCACATGTTCAGAAATACAGATAAAAAGGAACTGCAAGAAAACAAAGTTTTGTGGCTGACTCTGAGTAGCTGTGTTAAGTAACTCGTGGATCATTACTTTTCTCCTCTGGTATCTGGCTTTCTTCTAAGTCAGAGACTGTATTTAATGTTTATTACTACAGAAACTGGTGAGTTCACGTTGGTTCAGAAATTAATGGAGTGATGCTCCTATTTTCAGAGCTACGATATCCTCTGAGGGGCAGAATTATTTCTTCTCTGAAAGGAAAACAGTTGAAGAAAGTAATTTCTAAAAGGAACATTAATACCTTTTGTACTTATACTGTAAACATGAATAAAACCCTTCTGGCACTGAAATGTGTAACTGTGCCTTCATGGGTCACAACTGAGAATACCAAATTCAGAACAAACTGCTGAGAAATAGGGCAGATACACCCCAAAACTGGCAATTATTCTCCCATAAAATATACCAAACCAGCAAAAAAAGTAAACTCCTGTTTCACCACACTGGCTAACAAGAAGTCAGAAAACGCAGTTTTGTTAGATATTCAAGTCCTTATATCACTGCCAAAAACACTAGACTTAAAGATGAGTGGTTTTTTAAAACCAATTTCATCAAATAAAAGGTTCTTCTGATCCCAAAGGACCAGCCACATACCCCCGTCAGTATACAACTCAGCTCTTGCCCAACAATCACACTGTTGCCAATCTTTAGGATCTAAAATCTTAAGTTTTATTGATAAAAAGAAAGCTGAGAATTAAAATTGGTTAAAGGAATCAAATGCATACAATAAATGCAAAGTTATTGGTTCAGGCTTGTAGTAGTGATGGAATAAACTGCTGGCTTAAGTCTCTGTTTGCTTCCACATCATTGAAAGGTCCTCAATCTCTTGGTTAGAATGCTCTCATTAGTATAAATCCATAGTCCAGAGGTTTGAGCAGGAAAGAGGCAAAATAAGGATGTTTCCTGTGCCTTTTATAGCTTCCGTCATGTGGAGGGAAGCCCATTGTTTCAAACAAAGCCCTCAGCATAACTAGTGGAAAATCACAGGTGAGAAGATAGTATTTGGAGTCACTTGGACAAGTCACACGCTCATGTATAATTTTACTTACTCACAGCAGCGGCCAGTACCTATACTTCAGATGGACCATTCACAGGAAAGTCCATTCAGTGTAGATGCATCTGACGAAGTGGGTATTCACCCACGAAAGCTCATGCTCCAAAACGTCTGTTAGTCTATAAGGTGCCACAGGATTCTCTGCTGCTCTTTCAGTGTAGATGGGCATCTTCCATTATGAGTTAAGTGTTCTTTTGATGGGCCACTTAACTTGAATTGTCCCTTCAAGGTTGCTGGGTAAATACCTTGCGGGCATTACCACAGTAGCAAACATATTTGAAATACAGATATAGAGCCAATTTTCATAGCCTCAAATACAAAAGTGATACATGCATACAAATACCGTAACCATAACCAGCAAATCCAACTTTTTCTATTGACACTTTACTTGACACACATTGTACAAGATCCATAACAAGTATATAACAGTGGTAGCAACAATGATTTACATGGTCATATTTTAATCAGATAATGTCACAAGATGGTAATGCATGTAGTCTCCACATAAGCAGCCCAGAGATTAAAAAAAAAACATCTGTAAGAATGGATTGGGAAAAGACCTCTGGGTTCCCCCTGAAGATACAATGCTATGAGGTGCTGAGTACCATGAGCTTTCTGTAAAAATCAGTCAAGGTCACTCCACTCTGTACAGGATCAGAACCAAAGGGAGATAAGTATGTCTAAGGGTATATCTTGACTGTAATTGGGAGGTCTGATTTCAGATCGAAGCTAGCTCAAATAACAATAGCTGTGAAGCTTCAGCAGCTACTCTTGTATGAACCCAGGATCTCGGAGGTAGGTAAGGCTAACCTGTGCAGCTGCAGCTTCCCTGCTATTGTTATTATATCTACACTGCCATTGGAGGTGTAACTGCAGATCATGTAGGCAGACTCATACTAGCTTTACCAGCATGGTAAAAAATGGCAGTGAAAATGCAGTAGCTGTACAAGCTTGCTCAGAACTTTGGGGACATATTCACATTCCTAGCTCATGCCATGCTCCATGCCACTGCATTTTCACTGCTATTTTTAGCCACATTAGCTAGATTAAAGCTAGCATAGGTATTCCACCAAAGCTGCAATCATATCTCTAACTTTAGTGCAGATGTTCGTTAAGGAAAGTACTAAGTTACATGTCTTGTTTCCAGTGTTGAAAGTAAAATTGAACTCTTACTGGTAGGGGGCCAGCTCCAGCCTCCCCAGAAGGGGCGTGGCCTTGGGTGGAAGGGGTCAGCATCCCCCAGCCAGCCCATCTGTGTTGCCTGGCCCTCGCTGCCCAGGGCTCCAGCAGCAATTTAAAGGGCCCGGGGCTCCGGACGCTGCTGCTCCTGTAAATCACTGCTCCTTTAAATCACTTGCCCCAGAGCAGCTGCTCCTTTTGCAGTAGCCAGGGGAGGCAAAAAGGGCAACAGTGTTAAAGCGCTTCCACGGCAACGCTTTAAGCAGAATCCTTTGCCACAGCAACGCTTTAAAATCAGCTGTATGGGCTGGTACCAGTGACCACTTTTTACCACGCTGTCATACCGGCCCGTACTGTTTTACTTTCACCCCTGCTTGTTTCTCATATTGGCATTTATCACTAATCCCTGAGCTGGTCCATTGTTCTCTTTTTGTCCAGTGAAGATGACAATACAATGATCCAATTATGCATGATGAAGATTCATTTATTATTAGATATGTTTTCTTTTTTTCCCTGCATCTTAAAATAGCAAGTTTGTGCAATGTGATTTGCTGGGATGTAAGTTCCCTTTTATTATATGCAATAAATCAATCCACTATTTAATTTAATTTGGTTAACAGTGAGGTACAATCGGTACCTTTCATTGTACAGTATTTAGCTATTTTGGATGCATCTAGACTACTCTGTTTTCCCTGCATGGTAAACTTTATAGCCCCATTATGCCATTTGCTTTTAAGATAGATGTGTGACTGACATCTTTTATATTTTTCCAACATTAAAATAAATAAAAGGCAAGGTGTTGTTTGCTTTTGCTTCCTTTGCAAAGGAGTGAATTGCTGCTCTAATTTATAGTTTCACATTTCTGAGAAGACACGTGTTCTTTGAGGAGCTCTCTTGATTATGTACGTAACGGTTTAAGACATTTATTTTATGTGTTTGGTAGTCATTGTTGGTTTTACACTTTCAAAGAGTCCTTGTAAACAACACAATGATTCTTTCTTTGTATTTCAGAATGTTCTGGGCATTTATATTGTGGGAAGTAAATATATTCCTTTATTAATAAATTAATGATGTTTTATCAACATCCACACAGTATGGAAGAAGGCTGGAAGCTATTTAAATGTCCTTTACACATATTTAAATGCAAGCACATCACACAGTGCCAGATCAACTTCAACGGGCCCAGTCCTGCTCTTTAAGAATCATAGTCTCCAACATGCACAAGAAAAATCATATACAGGGCTGTAACCCGGTTCCAGAAAAAATGGTTAAAATTCATCTTTGCTATAGGACCACAACGTTATTGAATCTTTCTGGGGCCCAGTACAATATTACGAATGGGTTCCTCTGCATAGTATGAATTCAAGGATCAAGATCCTAAATGCAGACTGAAGCTCATTAAGGGCTAGATCAGGGGTTGGCAACCTCTGGCACGCAGCTCACCAGGGTAAGCATCCTTGCGGGCAGGGGCAGTTTGTTTACCTGCCACGTTGGCAGGTTCTGCCGATCACGGCTCCCACTGGCCATGGTCCGCTGTCCCAGGCCAATGGGGGTGGTGGGAAGCAGCACGGGCAAGAGATGCGCTGGCCGCGGCTTTCCGCAACCCCCATTAACCTGGGACGGTGAACCACAGCCAGTGGGAACCGCGATCGGCCGAACCTGCCGACACAGCAGGTAAACAAACTTGCCCGGTCCACCTGGGAGCTTACCCTGGCGAGCCATTGCCAGAGGTTGCCGACCCCTGGACTAGATCTTAAGCCCATTAAAGTCAATGTGAGTCCCTCCATTGACTTCAGTAGACATTGGCTCAGGTCCTATTACTGGAGTGAAACAGTACAAGTTAGGGCTTTAAATCCAATTTACTATAGGCTAGCAGTTCTCAAACTGTGGGTTGTGACCCCATTTGAATGGAGTCACCAGGGCTACCTTAGACTTGTTGGGGCCTGGGGCCAAAGCCTGAACCCCACTGCCCAGGGCCAAAGCCAAAACATGGCTCGGGCTTTGACCCCCCTACCAGGGTAGTGGGGCTTGGGAAAGCTCAGGCTTCAGTCCCTGCTCCTGGGGTCATGAAGTAATTTTTGTTGTTAGTAGGGGGTCCAGTGCAATGAAGTTTCAGAACCTCTGCTATAGACTAAACACTATTTAGTCTATAGGCCAAATGTTAAACAGAAAGAAGGGGTGTGGTAAACCATAGGCCTGTATTTGCTGGCCTCACATCACACTGAAGATGGTCAGGCTGGGATAGAAGGATCCATTAAGAACTTTGGCACATATCCACAAAGAGACTTAGGCATCATGGTGCCCAACTTATAGGAACCCAGAAAATCATGGGAACAACACCGTGATACACAAAGTCTGATTAAGTGCCTAGACTCTCATTCAATGAAAGGGGAAAGATAGGTACCTTAGACATGCCGGGCCGGGCCACCACTTCCCGCAGCTCCCATTGGCCGGGAATGGTGAACCACGGCCACTGGGAGCTGCGAGCAGCTGTACCTGCGGACACTCAGGTAAACAAAGCATCTTGCAGCCCAGCAGGGGCTTACCCTGAACAAGCTGTGAACTGAGTCTGGGAACCCCTGCCTTAGACTGTAATCCATAAAGCCAGCACCTCTGGTGGGGAGCTGCCTAAGCTAGCCAATGAGAGATGGTGACCATACAGGTGTGTTCTAAGACCCTCCCCAGTCAGGAGATAGTGCCTAAGTCCAGGCTGCAGGAAGGCACCCATCTCCGCTTGAAATCCACAAACTGAGAGAAAATATGCATCTGCTACCCACAGTCCCACATGTGACTTAGGCAGCTGAATGCCTATCTTCCCCCGGGTTGTGAATCACTCCAGGGCTTAGGCAGGAGATACTGCAATCAGTGAAGTTATACCAGAGACTATTAAAAAGTCCTTGATCCAAATTCATCACAAATGTCATATAACTAGCTATTAACTCCATGGAATAAGAACACAATGGTTAGAGGAAGATAAAGACCTGTACAACTGGCAAAATTAAAGTAGTCCTATTGTATGTGCCACATTTTCCTAGAGGGTTTTTCTCAGACTCCTCATACTGCATTTAAACTGTCTCATGGAACATAAGAGTACATTTGTTTATCTTGACAGATTGCCATAAATCTGGAAACTTTGTTTTCTAAGATTAGTGACACGGCACTGTCTGCTTAAAGCTATCCCACTTTTGAAACTTGCTCTTCTTGACTGCCATTTGGAGCCTTGGATCCTGATCCCACTAAGATTTATGCACATGCATGATCATAATTACACCAATGGCGCTAGTGACATGCAAAGTGAACAAATATTTGTAGGAATGGGGTCCAAGTTTGATGAGCTCCAGATCGCACTGCAGGACTTGTATGTTAATAATAAGTTAAAAAAGAAAAAAAGCTTGACTGAACAAACGAACTTTCCAAACAATATTAACAAACTTTATTTATAACATGAAATTTCTAACCTTTAAAAGAACTATTTGTGTTTGGCCAACTTTGTATCATTAGCTCTGAATTTATTTTGTTCAAATTCTAAAAGTTGTAACCATACATTTTAAAATGTACTTGTTCCTGGTACATAGCTGTCTGTTATTTTTTCCACTGAAAGGATTTTGCATAGTTTATTTCCTCAGGACAATAGTGTTGCAGGATCTATCCTTTACAAAATTGAACTATTACACATCTGGCTGCTAGAAGTAATTGGGTTATTAATGGGACTTGCCTCGAGTTAATTACCTCCTTTGGACTGTAACCTAATAGAACCATTATGGGTAATTTTAATTATCTTGAAAATTCTGTTATTTTCTTCCAAAATGTTATTGTTTTAGGGCATTCCCACCATCTATGAAGAAAAGTCCACATCTCTCCACGATTTTCAACTCCGCATTTAAACCTGTAATGTAGTATATTTAATAGTTTGCTTTTCTTAAATAGGATCCAAAACTATTGATAAGTATTTTCCCCCTTCCACAGAGGCCTATAGAGTTTTCTTATTCACTCTGGAGAAATTATTGCTGTGATGCTGCACCCCATAATGCTTTATGGGAATATGCTTACGAATGTATATATGACATAAGTGGAATATGTTTTATGCTACACATGCCATGTAACATATCTCTGTAAATGTTACGATCTACTGAATACATTCCTCTTATTTGTTTGCAAGTATCATTTTGGTACCTGAAGTTATGAACATTGGCTGTATACTTGTTTGATTTTAAGTAGGTTTTAGTGAAGCAGTTGGTCAGCTTCCTGAGAAAAGTCTGTTCTCAGTAAGTGCTCAGTGAAGAAGCCCTTAAACCAACAATGAACTTGGAGACGCCAATCCACATCTGAGCTTTCCCAGGAATGTGGCTTGGCTAGTAAGGAACTCAGTCATGCCTGGACATGTGACTTGTCCATGTGACTCCAAAGCTGGACCCAGCCTAGAAAGAGACTAGTCTGCAAAAGGAAGCTTACTGGAACACCTCTGAGGGTGAGGTTTTATCTGTATTCAGTTTTCTTACTGTATTAGGCATAGACTTGCATGTTTTATTTTATTTTGTTGGGCATTTACTTTGTTCTGTCTCTTACTACTTGGAACCACTTAAATCCTGCTTTCTGTATTTAATAAAATCACTTTTTACTTATTATTTAACCCAGAGTATGTGTTAATACCTGGGGTAGAGGGGCTAACAGCTGTGCATATCTTCCTATCAATGTTATAGAGGGCGAACAACTTATGAGTTTACCCTGTATAAGCTTTATACAAGATAAAACAGATTTATTTGGGGTTTGGACCCCATTGGGAGTTGGGCAGCTGAGTGTTAAAGACAGGAACACTTCTATTAGCTGCTTTCAGTTAAGTCTGCAGTTTGTGGGACTTGATTCAGACTTGAGTCTGTGTCTGTGGCCGGCAAGCATGTCTGGCAAAGCCAAGCAGGGCTCTGGAGTCGCAAGCTGCAGGGAAAGCAGGAGCAGAAGTAATCTTGGTGCATCAGTTGGCAGCCCCAAGGGGGTTTCTGTGACCCAACCCGTCACAATTGCCTCAAACAAATTTAATAATTCTTGTCTGAATTTCCACTAGAGTTCATTTTCGTATCCATATTGGTAGGGCCTGAAGTAGGAAATTAACCACCAATTAATTGTTACCACAGCTGTATGACCAAGCCAAGCCAAATGTTTCTTTCAACCCAAAAGAGCTTTTTTAAGTTTTGAAATAATGGGAGAAAAATTAATTTCATATAGATGTTTGAGATTATGAGAAATATTGACTCCAAAGTAATTTATTTCTACACAATAACACAAATGCACTCTGCAGCTATTGATCAGTGGCTCCTTGTCATAGGGTGCTCTACTCACTGCTGGAGTGCCTCCTTCTGGCTGTGTCTAGGGATTAGTTCTTCCAGTCTAACACCTCTTCCTGTAGTTGTTCACTACATCTCTCTCCATGTCTCACTTGCTTGGGATTTGACTACTCCTGCTGTGTGGCTTGGTATGCCAGCCAGGTCACTGCAGTTTTCCCCTTCAACGGAGGAGTGAGGGGGTTGTGTGCCTCAAAGGACCCACTGCTCCAGGCCCCTTTCACTGCCCCTTAACAGTACCTCTTCCCTAGTAGTTAGTAGGAGAACTCAGGCCTACCTTGTACACTAGTTTCCAGCCCAGGGATCATACAACAAGCTGTCAAAGTCTGTACGGTTCTCAACCTTACTGCTGTATCCCTGGGCTGCTTCCTCTCTTGCTTTCTCTCGCGCTAAGAGGGACTACATCATCTCTCCCTCTGCAGTCTCCTTCTACTTGCAGCAACTGGGCTTTTTACAGGCCCCTCCTGTTCCTCTCCCTCTGAGCTTCATCTCTAATTAGTCCTCCTTGCTCCATGGCTTCTCTTCTAGTTGCAGCCTGGGTGTTTAATTGGGCCACTTAATCCCTTCAGGCCTAGTGTGGAGGTGGACACCCCATCATATTTCTCCAGTCCTATATTTAGTATAACTAATTTGATAGCCTGATGTCACCAAATTTATTAGTTTCTTCAGAATATGCCATAGATGTTACTCGATTGATAACCCTGAGTACCTTAACATCTACATACAGTGCAATTTTATGTTCATTTATTAATTGTAACCTCTATTATGCTACTATTCTGATCTATTTTTTGTGCCAAGCATTCAATAAAGAGGGCAAACAACAGAGAGATAGAGGATGACCTTGTCTGATTCTTCTTTGTAACTGAAATTATTTGGACTATACCTCATTAACTCTTACCCTAGGCAAAGGAAGATACAATATATTTATCCAGATCTTCAGAGATGGGTTTAGGAGGCAATATGAAGACAGTGTTTTTGTCATAAACAGATAAGTAAGAGTTAATAGAACAAAAGTACTTCATATCTCTTTTGCCTGTAAAGGGTTAACAAGTTCAGTGAGCCTGGCTGTCATCTGACCAGAGGACCAATCAGGGGACAGGATACTTTCAAATCTTGATGGAGGGAAGTTTTTGTGTGTGCTCTTAGTTTTTGGTTGTTGTTCTCTCTGGGTTCTGAGAGTGACTAGACATACAACCAGGTTTTTCTCCAATCTCCCTGATACAGGTTCTTATAGATTCAAAATAGTAAGTACTAGGAGAAAAGGTGAGTTAGGCTTATGTTTGTTTTCTTTATTTGCAAATGTGTATTTGGCTTTAAGGAGTTCAAATTTGTATTTTGCTAAAAGGATTTTAATTTGTACTTGTATACTTAGGGCTTGTCTACACTTACAGTTTTGCAGCGCTGCCGCTGGCGTTACAGCTGGTGTACGTTACAGCTGTGTACGGCCAGCGCTGCAGTGTGTCCACACTGACGGCGACAGCGCTGCAGTGTGTCCACATTTGCACCAGTTGCAGCGCTTTGTGATGGTGCATTGTGGCACTATCCCACAGAGCACCTCTCCCAATTTGTGCTGGGGTTGTGGGAAGGGGACGAAGGGTGCGGTGTCATTCCGCTTCCTTATCAACGACCGTGGTGCATCGCTTCCCTTTTCAGCGTTTGGTGCCTTTGGATTCTGCGCGGTGATTTCAGGAGAATGGAGCCCGAGCTGCTTAGGATGTGTGATGAATGTTGCAGCAATTCCGTCTGGCAGTTGATCTATTCCTTATTGCTCCAAAGTGACAGTGAGAGCACAGATGATAGAGAATATGCTGCTGACACTGCTGACACTAAATGCTTTGGCAGTAACGACGTGCTCTGCACGCGTGGAACGCCGCCTTTGGGCTCGGAACAAGTACTGAGTGTGGATCACATCGTCCTGCAAGTCTGGGATGACGAGCAGTGGCTGCAGAACTTTAGGATGCGAAAAGCACTTTCGCTGGACTGTGTGCTGAGCTCGCCCCAACCCTGCGGCGCACGACACGAGACTGAGAGCTCCCTGTCAGTGAGGAACGATGTGGCTATTGCAGTCTGGAGTGGCAAACTCCAGACAGCTACTGATTCCGTCGCAAACCAGTTTGGAGTGTGAAAGTGCGACCGTTGAATAGTGGTGATGCAAATGCAGGGCCATTAATCGCCCTGTTCAGACGAACGTGACTCTGGGATATGTGCAGACATTGTGGAAGGCTTTGCCAAATGTGGTTTCCCTAACTGTGGGTGGGGCAATAGGATGGACGCATATTCCTTCCTGCACCACCCACCTGGATCGAGTACATTTAATCGGAAGGGGTATTCTCAATGGTTCTCCAGGCGCTTGTGGATCACCGTGCGTTTCACTGACATTCACAGGATGGCCTGGAAAGGTGCATGATCACGCATCTTTCGAACAGTGGCCTGTTCAGGAAGCTGCAGGCAGGACTTTTTCCCAGACCGAAGATCACATTGGGACGTCGAAATGCCCATGTTGATCCTTGGAGACCCCGCTTATCCGTTAATGCCTTGGCTCATGAAAGACCGTATCAGGAAGCTGACAGGAGCAAGAACCGTTCAACTAAGGCTGAGGCGGTTGCAGGAATGACTGTGAGTGTGCTTTGGCCGTTTGAAGGGAGCAGCTCCGATGCGGAGAACACTGAAATTCCTGGTTGGTGGCAGTGCTACAAGTACTAAGCTGGTAATTAAGCTTAGAGGAATTCATGCTGGTACCCCATCTTTTGGACGCTAAGGTTCAGAGTGGGGAATTATACCATGACAGTTTTGAGGAAAGACTCGCTTCCTCATCAAAGGTCTTGGTAACTAAGGATAGCACTAGATTTATATTTTATTTTATAGATTTTAAATTATTTCTATGAGTCAGCTAATGTTATGACTCAATTATCACACGAAAACTGTTTGATCAATGTGTATTAATTGGGTAAGGGCTACTTCTATTCCACAGGCAAGAATCTTTGAAAATATTGTCATGCCTACATTAAGAGTGGACTGTATGAGCAAAGAAGACATTCAATGAGTATGATTTAGAAGCTTGTCTTTTATCTACTATGTCCATCTCCTGTACTGGAATCTTCTTACTCTACATAAACAGAATGATTAGTTTCTTTGCAATAATTTCTGATGTTATTTTATAAAACCTATCTGGTTCCAGGGATTTTTGTGGTGGCATTGATTTAATCATGGCCACCTCATCTTCCATTGGTCTTTGTAATCTAACTGTTCCTGAGTGAACCTTGCCTTGTTAGCCTCATTAATAGTGCATTGGTGAAAAGGGCAATTCTGGTTCTTGGATGATTTCAAAATTTGATTTCATTCGGATTAGGCACAAAAAAAAAATCTAAATTCTTTGCAAAAGGGAGCGGAGCCCTGTTTCTGAGTAACTTAGCCATAGAGTAGTCCACTTGGCTGCTGAGGAGCCAGCTGTGAGTCTGAGCTGGCAGGAAAACAAATGAGGGAATTTCACAAAACAAGCCATCTCTGCAGAATGTCTCAATTCTGCCAAGTCAGCAAATTTTGAGAAAAAAATGTTTGGTCATAATGTTTTTGACCAGCTATGCTCAATATATTTTATAGTTTTCCTCATACTCTCTTTATAGTGAGAGGCATAGATAGTAGTATAAAACCTTCTGAATTATTTAGTAATCTCTCTAGTATAAAAATTTATTTATTTTGCATTTTTGTTGCCTGTCTTTGACTCTTAGAATCATATCAGGCACCTCAAGAAGTCTTCTAGTCCAGTCCCCTGCACACAACGCAGGACTAAGTATTATCTAAACCATCCCTGAGAGGTGATTGTCTAACCTGCTCTTAAAAATCTCCAATGATGGAAATTCAACAACCTCCCTAAGCAATTTATTCCAGTGCTTACCTACCCTGACAGTTAGGAAGTTTTATCTAGTGGCCAACCTAAATCTCCCTTGCTGCAATTTAAGCCCATTGCTTCTTGTCCTATCCTCTTGTCCTTCTCTTTTCTTAATCTATTATGAGGTTTTTTATTAGCCTGATTTCTCCTCTTATCCCCTGATCATATTATCTCTTTTTTCTACTTCCCTTTCTTTCTTCCTTAGGATGCTAGCTAATTTATTTACGTCTTATTACTCCTTTATATACCTCCCAGACAATGTTTTTAGCTGTTTGACCTTACCATTAGTATCAAAACAGAACTTAATTTCTATCTTTATAGAATCCAAAATAAATGAATCTTTCAACTGGGAGAATTATTCAGCATCCATGTATTTTCTGTCAGACCACCATTACTAATTTCAAATAGGGTTACTCACCTTGTGGTAGGTATGGCATTGCAGGGTCTCTCTCAGTAGTCCTGCTGACTGGCCATCCAGGTCTGCTAGTGGTCCCCATTGCCTTGTGACTTGGCCCTCCAGACTAGTTACTTGGAGTTCAACCTTTTCGGGATAAGCCAGGGTTTTATCTCAACAGTCTGAGAACTTCATATCAGGTCAATGGCCCTAGTCCAGGACCAATAGTCTTTCTGGCCCTTTGGGTCTGGGGTCCTCACACTGGTCTCACCATTAAGGCTCTAGGGGAACGCAGTCCTTCCCATTACCCCTGGTTCCAGCCCAGGGGCCCTTGTAGCAAGGAGTGAAGGGCTGTGTGAGTACACCTCTTGCTTCTTCCATGGGCTACTTCCTACATCATCCCACCTTCCTCTCAGAGGGATCACATTCTCAGCAGCAGTCTTCCCTGGGGTCAGGCTTCTACTCCCATGTAACAAATGAAAGAAAACTAAATTAACAAAAATAAAGCTCTACTGCCCTACTAGGTTCATTCAGACACCTACCCTACTGCTAAGATAGCGTGAGTCTCTGCTGTGCTCCTCTCAGAAAGGTCTGTCCTCCTCTTCACAGGCTGGGCTATTCTGTACTGTGCTTCTCTCTTTTAGGCTCCTCCTCATAGGCACACCGGGCTGGGACGGCCTGAGTGGAAATCTGCTCTTCCATCCCTTCTTGCCTGATGTGGGGTTTATACACCTCCATCACAATTACAAACATGATATACATGATCTGTCCATATATGGGGTATGGTAGCTGAATCTATAACCTCAGCTAACAATTGTGATGTGGCCTGAATGTAATCAATCCTGGTGTAAACTTGCAGACAGTGATAAAAAGGTATAATCTGGCTGGTTCCTCCAGGTGTCACCTGAAGCCACATTTGATTACATTTTCCCTTGACTGTAGGTCCTAGCCTATGGCTTTTTATATTTATTAGTAGCTCATTTATCCATTAGGAGATATAGTGAGGTGTTAATGTCTCCTCCACTTATAATTCTTCTTATTATAAAATTTACAATGTTAGCCAAAAATTGATCAGCAAATCATTCCTGCCTAGAAATAAAATCATAGACTGACTTAAATGCATAGTCTTCTCCAGATATCATGATCTTTATCAATATTAAACTTCCTTCTACATCACACCTAATTCCTTTCTTGTAATGATTCACAGATTCTTTGATATTAAAGTTACTACTCCTTTAAAAAAATCTATGAGTGGGAAAAAAAGTCTTTCCCAAACCAGTTGCATGTTTATTCATTTTATTTATTTTATTATAACTTATGCAATTATAAGGCTGTCATATGACATTGAGTGAATTTATTTCTAAATTTTCCATGATAGGTGGCCCTTCTCACAAATGCTACNCTTGGATGATTTCAAAATTTGATTTCATTCGGATTAGGCACAAAAAAAAAATCTAAATTCTTTGCAAAAGGGAGCGGAGCCCTGTTTCTGAGTAACTTAGCCATAGAGTAGTCCACTTGGCTGCTGAGGAGCCAGCTGTGAGTCTGAGCTGGCAGGAAAACAAATGAGGGAATTTCACAAAACAAGCCATCTCTGCAGAATGTCTCAATTCTGCCAAGTCAGCAAATTTTGAGAAAAAAATGTTTGGTCATAATGTTTTTGACCAGCTATGCTCAATATATTTTATAGTTTTCCTCATACTCTCTTTATAGTGAGAGGCATAGATAGTAGTATAAAACCTTCTGAATTATTTAGTAATCTCTCTAGTATAAAAATTTATTTATTTTGCATTTTTGTTGCCTGTCTTTGACTCTTAGAATCATATCAGGCACCTCAAGAAGTCTTCTAGTCCAGTCCCCTGCACACAACGCAGGACTAAGTATTATCTAAACCATCCCTGAGAGGTGATTGTCTAACCTGCTCTTAAAAATCTCCAATGATGGAAATTCAACAACCTCCCTAAGCAATTTATTCCAGTGCTTACCTACCCTGACAGTTAGGAAGTTTTATCTAGTGGCCAACCTAAATCTCCCTTGCTGCAATTTAAGCCCATTGCTTCTTGTCCTATCCTCTTGTCCTTCTCTTTTCTTAATCTATTATGAGGTTTTTTATTAGCCTGATTTCTCCTCTTATCCCCTGATCATATTATCTCTTTTTTCTACTTCCCTTTCTTTCTTCCTTAGGATGCTAGCTAATTTATTTACGTCTTATTACTCCTTTATATACCTCCCAGACAATGTTTTTAGCTGTTTGACCTTACCATTAGTATCAAAACAGAACTTAATTTCTATCTTTATAGAATCCAAAATAAATGAATCTTTCAACTGGGAGAATTATTCAGCATCCATGTATTTTCTGTCAGACCACCATTACTAATTTCAAATAGGGTTACTCACCTTGTGGTAGGTATGGCATTGCAGGGTCTCTCTCAGTAGTCCTGCTGACTGGCCATCCAGGTCTGCTAGTGGTCCCCATTGCCTTGTGACTTGGCCCTCCAGACTAGTTACTTGGAGTTCAACCTTTTCGGGATAAGCCAGGGTTTTATCTCAACAGTCTGAGAACTTCATATCAGGTCAATGGCCCTAGTCCAGGACCAATAGTCTTTCTGGCCCTTTGGGTCTGGGGTCCTCACACTGGTCTCACCATTAAGGCTCTAGGGGAACGCAGTCCTTCCCATTACCCCTGGTTCCAGCCCAGGGGCCCTTGTAGCAAGGAGTGAAGGGCTGTGTGAGTACACCTCTTGCTTCTTCCATGGGCTACTTCCTACATCATCCCACCTTCCTCTCAGAGGGATCACATTCTCAGCAGCAGTCTTCCCTGGGGTCAGGCTTCTACTCCCATGTAACAAATGAAAGAAAACTAAATTAACAAAAATAAAGCTCTACTGCCCTACTAGGTTCATTCAGACACCTACCCTACTGCTAAGATAGCGTGAGTCTCTGCTGTGCTCCTCTCAGAAAGGTCTGTCCTCCTCTTCACAGGCTGGGCTATTCTGTACTGTGCTTCTCTCTTTTAGGCTCCTCCTCATAGGCACACCGGGCTGGGACGGCCTGAGTGGAAATCTGCTCTTCCATCCCTTCTTGCCTGATGTGGGGTTTATACACCTCCATCACAATTACAAACATGATATACATGATCTGTCCATATATGGGGTATGGTAGCTGAATCTATAACCTCAGCTAACAATTGTGATGTGGCCTGAATGTAATCAATCCTGGTGTAAACTTGCAGACAGTGATAAAAAGGTATAATCTGGCTGGTTCCTCCAGGTGTCACCTGAAGCCACATTTGATTACATTTTCCCTTGACTGTAGGTCCTAGCCTATGGCTTTTTATATTTATTAGTAGCTCATTTATCCATTAGGAGATATAGTGAGGTGTTAATGTCTCCTCCACTTATAATTCTTCTTATTATAAAATTTACAATGTTAGCCAAAAATTGATCAGCAAATCATTCCTGCCTAGAAATAAAATCATAGACTGACTTAAATGCATAGTCTTCTCCAGATATCATGATCTTTATCAATATTAAACTTCCTTCTACATCACACCTAATTCCTTTCTTGTAATGATTCACAGATTCTTTGATATTAAAGTTACTACTCCTTTAAAAAAATCTATGAGTGGGAAAAAAAGTCTTTCCCAAACCAGTTGCATGTTTATTCATTTTATTTATTTTATTATAACTTATGCAATTATAAGGCTGTCATATGACATTGAGTGAATTTATTTCTAAATTTTCCATGATAGGTGGCCCTTCTCACAAATGCTACTCCACCAAAAAAAAAAAAAAACTTCTACCAATTTTCACTCCTGTGCTTAAGACATTCATTTTTTGTATCCTTTACTGAGGTCTCTTCTTGCCTGGCCTGAGTGTTGGGATTTTTTAAGAAAAAACAACAGCAAGGATTTTATTTGTGTTTTCTACTTACAAATTAGAAAGGGTCTTTGATACAAAACTAATCTAAAGCAATTAAAGGAATTAGACTATAATTAGACTGTAAATACAGATATTGAGTTTACTTTGTGGAACAAAAAGCTGATTGGAAAGCTGGCTCAGGGTTATAAAAGCTCAGCTTTCTCAATTAACTTTGCTTTATAGCACTCAAATTCAGGCAGTGCACAACTCTAGATAGGTCCTAAGAACAAAATGGACACAGCTGAGATGGTGGGTTAGGAGGCTGCAGTTTTTTTCAGAGGAACAAAGGCAGTTAAAGGGATAATCAGCCACTCCAACATGTTCTTTTCTTTAATTTTTAAGTATTCTTTCTACGATTATTTCTACTTCCTAGCATATACAATATGATCCATTTTCACAAATGGCAGTCTGGGTCAGAAATAACAGTTAAGCACCTTGCCCAGCGCCCACAACCAAGCTCAGACGTTCCTTTATCCAGGTCCTTTCATCGGTCTGGAAAAGGAACAGAGGCCACAGCAAGCATATGATGTGAAATAACCCCAAAAAGTCAGGTAGCTGCTCTGAGTTTTCTTCCTCTGCTGCCTTTTCTGTGTACTCCAGAACCAGAATTCCCAGTGGGGGAAGCCAGATGTGTACTGCAGCCCCCCCAGGAGTCCTTAGTGGCAGCAAGGGTTATTGTCATTTAAGGACTTCAGCCACAATTGTAACATATTATTAGTGGAGGTTTACTCCACCAGATCCTCATAATCAGCTGCTCTTGAAGATCTATGTAACTATAAATTTCATAAATAAGTATAATGTAATAGAGACTAGGGAACATATTTAAAAAAAAATAAAAAGTTTCTTTGCACTTTTCAAAACTAGACATCAATCACTCAATTTATTGAGTACTATTCCAAAAAAGAATTCATAGACTCATAGACTCATAGGTCAGAAGGGACCAATATGATCATCTAGTCTGACCTCCTGCACAAGGCAGGCCACAGAACTCTACCCATCCACTTTTATAACAACCTGTAACGCATAACTGAATTATTGAAATCCTCAAAACTGTGGTTTGAAGACCTCAAGCTGCAGAGAATCCACCAGCAAGCGACCCATGCCCCACGCTGCAGAGGAAGGCGAAAAACCTCCAGGGCCCCTGCCAAACCGCCCTGGAGGAAATTCCTTTCCCGACCCCAAATATGGCGACAGCTAACCTGAGCTTGTGGCAAGACTCACCAGCCAGCCACATGAAAGAATTCTGCAGTACTCAGTTCCATCCAATCCAACCATCCCCTCACGACCATTGGCAGACTTATCTGCTGATAATCCAGATCAAATGCCCAAATTAAACCTATCCATCATACCCTCCTATACTTATCAAGCTTAGTCTAAGCCAATAGTCTTATTGCCCCCACTACTTCCCCCGCAGGCTGTCCAGAACGTATCATCTCCGGCCTAATGGTTGAGAAAACCTCGTCTAATTTCAGTCTTAATTCCTAATATCCCAGTTTGTTTTTACCCATTCGTCCCTTGGTCCTACCATTAGTACAAGACTTAAATAATTTCCTCTCCTCCCATACGGTTAATCCCCTGATATATTTATTAGAGGAAGCATATCCCGGAGCCTCCTTTTGGCCAGGCTACAACCAGCTCTTTGAGTCTCTTTCCATAGGAGGTTTCCATTCCTCGGATCATCCTAGAGCCCATCCTGAATCTCTGTTCCAGTTTGAATTCATCCTTCTTAAACATGGGACACCAGACCTGCACACAATATTCCAGGTGGGGTCTCACCAGCGCCTTATATAACGGTACTAACACCTCCTTATCCTTGCTGGAAATACCTCGCCTGATGCATCCTAAAACCGCATGTTTTAGGATGCATCAGGCGAGGTATTTAATAGAAACAGCCAACATGTTTCTATTATGCCCTCTGTGCTCCTTCTCAAAGTTATTTCGAATAGTTCAGCATATATTGAACAAACATACATAACAAAGGAAAGCAACTGGGCATAAACATTCAAGGGTCTTTTAAAAATAGGCTTAAGATGCAAGGCAAAGTAATTTCTTTTTCAAATGACTGACAATCAAATGTTACGGTTGCTTATCTTGCTAGCCCTGCAAAGAACTCAGGGAAAAAAAATACAGTCATGAGTGCACCCTATCCTTGTCCTACTAGCTTTTTACTGCCTGATCGGACCATTCTTGTCAGTGGAAACAGAGTTTTATATTTGCCTTTTGAGAGCTTGTGCGGATTTATTCAGAATGTAGCACTTTGTGTCTTATTTTTGAGTCTAAGCAATAGTTAGAACACAGGTAGAAAAGATCAAGGCAATGACCAGCAACTGCATTTATACAAATGGACCCCTTCATCTTCATGCAGCACTGAGTCAGTGGGCCTTCACAGGGGTACAAGGGTCCATCAGCAGGATAGGGGCATTTATGTTTATATTCTCTTAAAATACTTTGGAGTAGTATTATTGAGAATACATTACAATGCTACATACACATTTATTAGTGGATGATGAGAGCTGTGTGGTATAAAGAAACATTTTTAGCTATTTAACACTAAGACTTTGTTGTGTCTCAAGAATATGTTCCAATCATATATAAAAATTCGAGAAATTAATTCAGTACATTTGCCCAACTAATGAATTCTATTTCAACTAGGGAACTGTTATAGTCATGTGCTCAGCATTGTAACTATACTATTTTGACTGCTGGACAAGACTATTAAAATTTCACGAACCAATATTTTGAAATCATGCAACATCATATACGAAGGGAACAGCTCTCTTTTAGGTTGGATGGGTATGTTTAGGAGTGGTAGGGCACAGGGAGACTCTTTTCCCCTTAATTCACCCATACAGTAGCAGGCAAGATATTCCCCTAGCGTTAGAAGGAAAGCTCTAGCTAAAACACCCATCAGACAAGAGTTCCATGAGGGCACGGTCTTCTGTTGTGGGTTGTTTTCTTTGAGTAGGGGAGAGAGGGAGAAGGGGTTGGTGACTGCCAGGTCTGTTTGCTATAATCAATAGAATGAGCTACTGGAGATCTGACTGCTGCTTTCTGGAGTAGCAGCAAGGTGTGTTCCTGAGCATGCCTCTGCCCACGTACTTGAACTCTTTTAGTCTGTGCTAGCAGACTAAAATCCTGTGCTAGCAGGATTCATCATGGATGCTCTTGATGTGGGCAGCAACAATCCATATCTCCCAGTAACACAGTCAAAAGGGTGTAGGGTAGGATTTAGGCTGCATTCTTCATCCATTCAAAGAATAGTCTTTTGATCTATAGTGATTAAATTCACATTCCTGTGCAGGTTTTAACAGATTGTTTTCTTCAGTACAGGAGTACTGTGTTTGACCTACGTACTGCAACTATGTACTTCTCCTGTAGATGTGGTAGAGAGAAGAGAATGTATAGCTGGTCATTTACTGGACTGAGTTCTGAAAGCCAGGAGATATTGTAAATTAAGATAAGATGGGTGGTTTTGTTATTTGGTGATATACAATGTATTCCTGGAGAAGGGCTATTATTTAAAGCGTTTAGGCATTCAAAAAATCCCTTTGCACTCTACAAACAACCAGAGAAAAGTGTATATGCAAATAAATATTGATTTCTTGCGCAGCGCACTTCATCTAGGTATATTGCTTTCCCTCCCCACATCCTTGTTAACAATTCTTGGAATCTGAAATGTAATGAGGAGAGTTGAACTGTCAGAGTGGAAAGGAAAGCTAGTGTTTTATTAAAAGCACATCTTGAAGTAAGAGCAATATTTATTTGTGAAAAAGTGTCTTTTAGGTTCTAGGATTTCAAGGTGTCCAGGCATAGTGTATACTTTAAGCATTAATTTATAAAAGCAGGGTCATACTGAGTTGAAGAAAGCTATTACACATAAAATGCATGCAAGGCTAGACTCACTACATAATGGTATCAAAGGATTTGGAGAGACGGGAAAGGGATGATAAGAGGACTCAGCACCACACAAGTTAGGAGTAATCTATCTATTTAGGAGCCAGTTCTATACCACTGAACTCAGTGGCGCAGGATCATGCTCCTAATGCATATACCTAGGATCTGACCCCCAAAATCACTCCCTATGGCTGGAGCCCTGTAACAGATGGAATGGTGTATCATTGGATCATCAGTCCACTGACAAAAGAGTGAAATACAGTTTTATAATCCGGGAATGTAATACTACCCGTTTGATGTTAATTGGACCTCTCCTGCAATTTAGCAAAACTACTCCTTTTATAATTTATTATGATACTAATTAACATTAAAATGCCCCTAACCATAATTATATTTCTGCCACCTTCTTATGGCTCTTTACATTACACATCTGCACTGATGTCCTTCTCATACTACCAATATAGATGACATTTTAATAAAAACAGTCAATTCTTACAAACATTTATTGAAAACCTTACTCAAGCCACTATACCCAAAATATAATGATAACATCCTTGCTAATCTTACTTTCCCATAACACTCTGCCTCCAACTTTCTCACACTACCAACTTCAATTTCACGTACTCCTCTACACGTAAGCTAACTTTGGCCCCAAACCTAACTTCTACTTATTTCATTACCCAAATCATCCTATAGTCCAGAGGCTCTCAAACTGTGGTCCACAGACGACCAGTGGTCTGCAAGCTCCATTCAGGTGGTCCATGGATAGGTCCACCTAAGGTGCGCACCTGAGCAGCCGCACACAAGAAAATGAAGGGCCACTCACCTAATTTCTAAAACCGCACTGGTGTGGCTCCACTAATTAGTTGCTTGGACCCTGGAGAAGAGACACATGTAAGGTGAGGTCATGGCCTTAGACACAATAGGGGGTTGGTGGGGAGGGCAGTGGGGTGAGAAGAGGGAGTGGGGGGAATTTGAGATGTGCAGGGCTGCAACAGCCAGAGAAAGAGTTGACTTTCCCCAGCTCCAGGGCTGTGGCTGCAGGGGAGAGATGACCCTCCTTCCCAGCCCCAGCTCAGGGGCTGCTGTGGCAGGGGAGAGACCCTCCTCCTTCCCAGCTCCAGTTTGGGGGCTGCCACTGTGTGGGAGAAAGGGCACATCCATTGCATCAGAAAGGTAAGACTACTGATATTAAAGTATGAGTTGTGTGCTTTTATTTGTAGAACAAAAAAAACCTTTAATTATTATTGTTTGTTTTTATATAGTGCTTTTATCCAAAGCGCTTTATAATAGTTAGCCAATGGTACAAAAAACATTTAGGAAGATCATTAAGTAGTCTGCCAAGACCCTGAGCAATTTTCAAGTGTCTGCGAAAAAAAGTTGGAGAACCACTGCTATAGGCTACACCTGCACCTGCATGGAGATGATCTGCCTAGAGTCGGGGGGTCTGTTCAGGCACCAGGTTACACCAAGGAGAAATGACTAGCAGGATCAGAACAGATGTGTACATAGTAAAAGTATTTATATTACATCTTCATAACAGGACTAAGCTCTATAGATAATGCTCTATTTTTTACAAAAGGACTAACTTGCATAAGTTATGTATACCTTCAACTAAATTGTGACTGCTCTTTTATTTGTAGAAGAGCTGGTCAAAAATTACATATTATAATATATCATAACATAATATTTCAACAAAGTCATTCTGATATTTCCTTAAATGAATTATTTTTGAAATTTCATGTTGTGGTAAATGTTGCCATTTTGACTTTTTGTTTGGATTCGGAATGAAAACAATTTCCATAATTTCAGAATTTCCCAAGGAACAAAAATTCTATTTTCCAACCAGATCTAATTCTTACAGGCTTATCTACATGATACGTTAGTGCACAGCAAGCCAGGGTTTGAATCTACAGTGCATTCGCCTTCCATGCTGTTATAAGCATAAGTCCCAATTCTGAACCTTAGCGTCAAAATGTGGGTGCCTGCATGAAACCTCCAAGCTTAATTACCAGTTTGGAACTGATCGCGCTGCCACCAGCCAGATTCCAGTGTCTGGTGCACTCTGGTCTCCCCAAAACCTTCCCTGGGGGACCCCAAGACTCAGATGCCCTGAGTCTATAACAAAGGGAAATAACACCCTCCCCTTGTCTCCTCTTTAGTTCCTCCCAGGCTTCCCCTCTCTGGATGGCCTTGGACGATCACCCTATTTCAATTCCTTGAAATGCAAAACAGAGAGAGATCCAGTTTCTTTCACCCTCAGTCAGAGTTCCTGCAAAAGTAAGCTTTGCAACTCTGACACAAAGAGATTTTCCCTTCCCCCTGTTTCCTCCCCCACCCCCAATTCCCTGGTGAGTTTTAACTAGGAAAAAATCCAACAGGTCTTAAAAAGAAAGCTTTATATAAAAATAAAGAAAAAGACAAAAAAATGATCTCTGTATCAAGTTGACATACTACAGGTATTTGGCTTTAAAGAAAAATGAAAACAGCATCCAAAAAGAAATACAATTCAAAACATTCCAGCAAACTACACCATGTAAATACAAAATCCAATATAAAACCTAGTGTTCTACCCTTTGTACTTAACTGGGACAAGAAGATTAGGAAACTGAAGTTAGAGAGATCCTCTCTGCCAGAGCGGGCGAGAGAGCACTAGAGCAGAGACACAGACAAAAGACACACACCCAAAAATTCCCTCCCTGAGCTTTGAAAAATCCGGTTTCCTGATTGGTCCTCTGGTCAGGTGTGTGGTTCCCTTTGTTAACCCTTTACAGGTAAAAGAAACATTAACCCTTAGCTATCTGTTTATGACACATGCATTAAGTCACCATGTAGTGACAGCTATTGTGGACTGTAAAATCTGCATTTCGGTTTGAAACACTGTACAGGACTTTTAGTGTGCAGTAGCATGGCCCATTCAGTGACAAAGGCCTTGTCTACACTGTTACTTTACAGCACTGCAACTTTCTCTCTCGGGAGAGTGGTGACCCCCGTCCCCCAAGCACTGCAATTTCAGCGCTATAAAGTGGCAGTGCAGACAGTGTGTTGAGCTCCCAGCTCTGGTAGCTATTCCCCTTGTGGAGGTGGGGTTTTTATAGTGCTGGGAGAGCTCTCTCACAGCACTGGTGGCAGCTTTCACATTGCTAGTGAAGACATACCCTTAGCGTGCAGCAAGCTAGTACACTGTACATTCACACTCTGGCTTGCTGAGCAATAAACCGCTGTGTAGATAGGCCCAGAGTCTTCCTGAGTACAAAATTCTGTTAAAGTCGCAAAGCCTCAATTTAAATTAACCAAGGGCTTGCCTACACAACACCAGCAAAGTTACAGGGGTGCAATCTGGAGAACGCTCTAATGTGTTGCACTCAAACTGCCTGGCATAGCCCCTTCTGGTATTCTCTCAATGGTACCTAGTTTTCAGTGATATAGTTCCAGATTATGTTAACACAACTTAGGTAACCTTTAGAGCAGGACTAATTCTATGTGGAGCAATTAGGTCTCAGAACATTGGCGTGCATTACAAATGACACTCTCTGGTGCACTTTGCTGCATTGTGTAGACAAGTTCAAAAATTTAAGCAGATGCTTATTATTCAGTTATTTTAATGAGATTTTTTTATTTAAACAGAAGGAAATATTCTTATTCTTATTAAAATCTTGTCTAGATCTACTTACATTACTGACAGAGATGTGCCAATAAAAGCATCTTTTTCTCCTAGTTATAATCTTCTTTGAGGCTTTATATTCTAGGAACAACAAGGAAGAAATATATTTTAAGAGCATAGCAGAAGCCAAATTCTATGTGTCTATAGCTGCCAAAATTATTTCCTGTTTCTTTAAATAAAATCCTACATGATTTCCCTTATGCATTCTATGTTTTGTTAAGTTCTGATACTGAGAACTACCTAATAGTTCCCAATTATAACTTTTATTGGGGAAGGATCTTGTCTTTCTATGTGTTCTATAAGACATATACCACATTTTTATTTGGTGTAAACAGCTCTCTACATATCCAAGGTACTGCGGCGAGTGTAGTTGCTCCATCTAAATTATGGGATTAGAAGCTGTTGATAATGGCCAACACTCCTAATGCAAGATACTGGACTAGATGGGATCATTAATCTGGACTACTGGGACAATTCCTATGTCCGTATTTTAAGCATTTCTATTAATATTGTGGACTACCCACTATTTGCCGATCCCAATCATTCAGAAACTATCAGGCTCCAAAAAATCATGAGATTTTAAAATGCAATGAATTTGGGGGTCTTTTCATTTGCATATTGAGACTTTAGGATTCACATTTTCAAGCTTTTCTCTGCAACTATGAGAGCTGGAAACTCACTTTTAACAAAAGTGGAAATTTTCATGTAAGTAACATGACATCAGGATCTGGGACTTGAAGAAAAATGCCAAATATTGCAAGACTCATGATAAAAATCATGAACTGCCAACACTACTTACCTTGCCAGCATCAGAGTATGGCTGTGCCTCATTTTCCCCCTCATTGACCTTTAGTCTTTTTATGATGGTTGGTTGTTTATGCTTGATTCTCTAGGGAAGAAGTGCCTCTCTTGGTGGTTAATAGTTTAATTCTCAAGTGAAGTTTAGGAGCCCATCCAACAAAAATCCAGGCAACGTGAAAATGAGTGGATTGCCCATTTCTTCACTGAGGGTCATCTATGGTCTTTCAGGTGAGCAACAGAGGTCTTCCAAGGATTTAACATAAACTCCTTAGGACAGAGCCAGAAAACCAGATCCTCAGCCTGTGTAAATTGCTGCAACTTCCTTGATTTTAATGATGCTACATCAATTTACACTAGCTGAGGATATTGCCCCAGTCTTTAAATTACCTGTTAAGTGCTGTGCTTAATTATAGCACTAAGCAACTAAAACCATAAAAAATAATGAGGACAGTAAGGGTGGAGGTTAATGGGTAAACAAAAGTCTGTTTTTTTTTAAAGAAAAGAGATTCTGCTATTTGTTGAGAGGAGCTATTTCTTGAGCTTCAAGGTTTTGGGTTCATTTTATTTTGTTTTGTAGGGGGGAGTTGGGAGGGGAGGGAAGAGGCTGAAAAAATAGCAAAGGAAAGCAACAGAAACAATTAATTAGCACTGAAAATAAGTGCAATAAACTATAGATGACTAATTTGGCAACTGGAATTATGCTTCTTCACAACTATTCACTTTTAACAACTCCCAAATAACAAGTGAGCAGAACAGTCAGTGTTGTTAGACTAATGTATTATTCATCCTGAATAATAACTTAATATGATTATGTAGTACTTACACGTAGGTACTTAACACTTATGAGTAATAACAGAAATCACGTCAGGGAGTATGACATGGTAGCTAGGAGGGGGATGAGGAAAGGGAAATAATTCTCTGTTTATTCACTAAGTATATTTATTAATCACAAAAGGAATGAGTGAGGAAATCATTTTACAACTACTGTAGGAGGAAAGAGGAATTGAAGATGTTTGATACAAAGAGAATGCCTATCTGACAAAAAATATCTTTGGACTGGAATATCTCCAACTGAGAGGAAGTAGGAAATGGACATCATTACACGTATAAGTTTGTTGAACCAGCATAGTGGTTTGGCACTCTGTCTTGGGCTGGGTTTGCCTTCAGCTGTCCCCTTAGCATTGCTCTGCTTCCCCTCTTAGTTGCACTGTTGAAAAATCAAGACAAACTCCTTTTAAGTTCATGGTGGTAATATCTGTGAAAGTGAGAAGAGAATCAGCCTCATTATCTATATGTATCTCACAGTCAGGCTGATAGTCAATACTAACTACTACATAATCTATCCTGAGGAAGGGGTAGCATGCACTGCACTGCCCCTGGAGCAGGCCACAGAACCTACATGAATTTCTCAAAGACTTGGGTGTCATTGAACCTGCATTTTTTGCCAAAAAATTTAACCCAGAACTACTATAGGATTGTTTTACCATAGTATCTGAGTGCCTCCGAATTGGGGATGTATTTATCCTTACAGCATCCCTGGGAGGTAGAGAAGGGCTATTGTCCCCATTTGGAATTGAGTCATAGAAAGATTACATGACTTGACCAAGGTCTCACAAGAAGCCACTGAACTGTAGTCTCCTGAATCCCAGACTAGCTCCTTTACCATTGCTCCTTCCTTTCAGGGGGGTGATGAGATCCTTTCCCTTTCCCATTATATTTCCTCAGAGGGATCATTTGTCTGGTACAAGGAGGCTGAACATGGCATCACCTTTTCCCAATCCCCCAAAATGGGCGCACACATCACATGCATCACTGTTAAGAAGACTGGCATTTTGTTCAATATCTAATTCTCATTACTGAAAAATCAGGTATTAAGAGGTGGCATTTAAATCTTTGTAATGACTAAGAAAATCAAAGTGCTATTTCTGTATAATTAATTCTAAATTCTGGTTGACAGCTTAGTTAACAATCTGAGTTCCTAGTTAATGAACTAGCAATGCCATGCTATTTAAAAGGAAACTTTACCTTTTATAGTCTTTCAGAGCTCATCCAAGGCTTGACGTTTCTATTTTAATGAGATATTTTACATTCTGATTCCTTTTTGAAGTTGCTAGGAAGTCTACAAATGGTAACTGTATTTTACTTTTTCTTTTATCCCTCCAGACAGTCTGTCCTGCTAGGAAAAAAAAATACATTTTGCTATGTTTGTCAATTATGGAAAATATTTGTATCATGTTTTACAATATCATCAAAATTCTACTGTGAGGGAAGGTTCTAAGAAGCAGAATAGCTGCAGGGTAAAGATTTTAAATCGGTATTTGATATTTTTTTCTACAAGGTATGCTCCAAGAATTATTTTCGGGAAGTTCTATGGCAGGGATTGACAACCTTTGGCATGCGGCCCATCAGAGAAATCTGCTGGCAGGCCAGGACGGTTTGTTTACCTGCAGCGTCTGCAGGTTTGGCTGATCGCAGCTCCCACTGGCCGCGGTTCGCTGTTCCAGGCCAATGGGCACTGCGGGAAGTGGTGGCCAGCACATCCCTCGGTCTGTGCTGCTTCACATAGCCCCCATTGAACTGGATCGGCGAACCATGGCCATTGGGAGCCGCAATTGGCCGAACCTGTGGATTCTGCAGGTAAACAAACCATCTCGACCCACCAGGGTCTTTCCCTGACAGGCCACATGCCAAAGGTTGCTGATTTCTGTTCTATGGCCTGTGCTATATAGGAAGTCAAACTAGATGATCACAGTGGTCCCTTCTGTCTTTGGAATCTATTAATTGTTTGCAGTTGGAACTGTGTAAATAACTGATGTTTGGTTCACTGGCCACACTGAAAAAAACAAAACAAAATAATTTAGGATCAACTTGGAACATTTAAAAAAAAATTGGCAAACCAAAAGGTATGTTTCACAACAAACAAAATGTTTTGTTTTTGTTTTTTAAAGACTTCAGAAACTTAAAAACGATGTAAATTTTGAAACAAAGTAATTTTGAATAGAAAAATTAAAATGTTTCATATAAAAATGCTGAAACAAAACATTTCAATTTAGGGTTGTTTTTTTTAGTAGTGGTGGGGGTGATGGGGAGTGTTCAACCAAAACAAATTTGGTGAATCCAACATTAATTTACAAAATATTTTGGTGGACCTAAATCAGCATTGCTTGGCCAAAAGAATTTGGGGCTGAAAAATTTCACCAAGCTCTAGGTGTATTTAACCTGATTCATTGCCATATTGCTTCCATTCTAGGCCACAGACAGGGCTCTCGTCTCTCCCTGTACATGCACGAGGGGCAGTGGAGGAATGGCAAGGGAGAAAGGAGCCAGGCTGTTGTTATACTCTTCCTAGGCAGCTCATCTGCAAGGCATAACCCTCTCCCTCAAATCCCTCATGACAACTTATTTCTGCTGCTACACCTTCCAGAAACTAGATGATAAGAATGACAGGTTTGAAGATGAATTGGAAATTGTTTATATATCCCATTGTATGGGGATGGTGAGGGAGGGAAACTATGTGAAAATGACATTAAGGTTTCAAAGTCTAGCACTCAAAATTCTAGAATTAAGTTTGTTCATGAACTGTTAATTTTGATCTCTCGTGCATATGCGTTACTCTAACCTTATCCAACATCACGTAGGAAGTCTATAGCAAAGTCAGAAAGAGAGACAGCTTTGCTGGGTCCCAGTTCAGTGCTTTGAACACAAGAAGACATCAGATCTCTTTTTGAAATCCTCTAACTCATTCATTGTCCATCCAATTTACTGAACGAAGCATGTTTCCTGTAGAACAAATAGCGTGTGATATTGTAATTACAGACTGTATCAGAATGCATATACTTATGCTGGCCAAGTTATGGTTGCATGGTCAGAAAATGGTTTGGTAGCTTGCTGGTCCCCCTGAATTCTCACTTAAGATAACAAGAAGTTAATAAAGCATGAAGCCACGTTAACTGACAGTGGTTTCCCCTCCATGTGGGGCACAGACATTCTTTTAAATGTATGGGAGGCGGGGAGGCTAGCCACAGTAGCAGGAGCCTCTTGAAACAATACATGTGTAGGTGCACTGGTGCTAAGGTAAAAGACATGAATGTGTACGTTCCTTACCTTTTGCAGATCCCTGAGTTCTACCAGTAAATGGGGTAAGGTCTTTGGTTTCTTCTAAAAAAGGAGAGAACTGGTCCCTAATTCCAGTTCTGGAAGAATTCCTAGGGAACTTCCAAATTGAAACTGGAGATGTTTTCTCTTTCCTAATTGGAGTTATTTTCACAGCGGGCAGCATGAGGCTATTAGTCATTTACTTTCCACCTGATTTAAGGATATGAGATGTTGAAGAGTAAAAGAAGTAAAGTCAATGGCCCTGGATCTTAATGGGTTGAAAGAGTTTATTTCCTGTGCATGAACCTGAGTCTGTGTGTTGACTCAGGAATCAATGCCAATTAATGAAAGGTAATATCCCTTCACAAGGTCTTCTTCTGTGTTATGTGAGTTGCTGTTGTATCTGCTGCTATAATAGATATTTCCAAAGATGCCAATGTCTGAAGAAAAGACCTCTAAACCCCAGGGGCCAGATGTGAATTACACAAGTTAAAAGACTTCTATGGCCAGACCCTTAAGCAAAAACTACTACTGGAAGTATGTTTTCAAAACAAATATTGGTAGAGAGAGTTTATTTTCCTTTCAGTTCCCTTTTCACTTACCATCACAGACAGGATTTAATTTAAATCAACATAAAATGAAGGTACTCCACCAAAACAACATTCAGATAAACTTCTCTCCCATTATGATAATAGCTTATATATTAGCTGCCCAACATGAATAATTAATATTCAGACTCCCCCTCCCCTTCCTTAGGAGTGTCTCTCTCTTTCTGGCATTTGGGTCACTAACCCACTCAGAAAAATAAAATCAAGGTAAAACCAATTTTCTTCCATGTCTTGCACCGTGGTTAATGTAACAGAATAGCTGTTCAGAAAAAAAGATGAAAGAGGTGCTCCAAGGCACTGGCTGATGTTGTGCACATAAGTCAAATTCCAGAAGGAGTTTCCAAAGCAACAGCAGCACTCCATCAACTAACCTGGCAGCTAATGACTAGGGTTCATAGTGTCAAGTATTTCAACTAGGACTATATCCTGCAGGATGGAAATTGTTACTGCAAGAAGCATGGATGAGTGCTCACCATGCGGGGATTGCTCAGCACCCACAACAGAAATATGTACATTGTTCACATATGAGCAAGCCTCTCCATTTGCACTGAACAAAGGCTTGGTGAGTAGCAGACAAAAAAGGGCGATGGATGTAGAAATATGGTCTACTTAAAGGATAGGTGATCAACTATACTCCAGTGCATAATGAAGTACTATGTTCAGCAGCCCCCCGCCCCCCCCAGTATCTTTGGCGCAGCACTATATCTTGCCCCTCATCCACTTTGCTCTGGAACAGAGGCCTTAATAAGCACATTCTACAGTGTTTTACAATGCTCCCCCTTTATTTATGATGTAATACCATTGCCATCTTTTTCCTCTCACACAATACTCTGTTTCCTATGACTAGCTACTATAATGAATAATAATTACATACTGCCCTCAGTCTCTCATATATTAATATCAATCAGAGCTGCATATGTACTCAATGAAATTATATCTAGCATTTTCTAAGGCACCTAAGTGACTTAGACTCACAAGTCACACTGAAATTCAGAGACTTGTATTCCAGAGACTTAGTGCTTTTGAAAAAAACCGACTCCGAACTTCCAATGAATTTCAGTAGGAGTTGGGCACCTAACTCTTACTCATGTTTATAATTCCCAGCTATAACTTTTCATTTCAACTGCCTATAAATCCAGGTGAATCCTGATCACATAGAGGCCTGAAGTATGTGGATTTTTAGGTACACACATCCATGTTTATTATAAAGTTGAAAGAGAGGAGCTAGGAGACAGCATAGAGCAGACTTAATGAGACTGCCTGACCAAAAAAATATGTCACAGGAAGTTGGCAATTTTTTCTGCCAGCACTGTGTGACCCTTATAAGTTGTGGTCTCATTTACTTTAATCATTTATAATTACTTGCAGTACAAAAGTGTATCTTAAATCATCTTCCATGTAATGTGCTAATTGAGCCACAGACTCAATCCGGGCAAAGATATTCAGTGACAGTGAATATTTCTTCAGCCTAAAATTATTCTTTATTTCCCTCCAAATGTTTCCATGATCTTAAATATCAACTCCTCAAAAAGTTTACATAACCATAGGGGTAAAGCAAAAAACACAGAAGCACAGGAACCTTAATTCCCCAAATAATAGTGCCTCATTCTGTTGAGGAAAATGTACTGACGAAAAGAAGAACTATGACTCTCTTCTCCACAGCACAGGATAATACAGACACAAGAGAATAAAACTCAATAGGCTAGTGTCACCATTTTGTGTGATGTAAAATATCTCTTGGGATAATCTAAAACACAGGTCAAAAGAACAACAGTAATTCTATGATTAATGTTTAATCAGAGTTTGAATTTTAAATTTTAGGGGTTAATATCCTACCATAATAATTTCTCCTGATCAATTCACAGGTCTGCCAATAATCACTTGACATGTATCCCCAATTAGGAGACAGCTGGACTTGTGTCCCTGGTGTCAGGAAGGGTCTAAGAAACCCCAAGCAACTACATTTTTATATGCACATTTTAAAAGGAGGTGCTGTAAGTTTTTAAATCTGCCCACTGGTAAGGAAGTACTCATCTGAAAGGTGTTTGAGGGGAGGGAAAATGTCTCCATTCCACAGTTGCCTGCTTGAGGCAAGAAATGATGTGCTAAGTGTGAGGAAAATCAATATAGTACTGAAGAAAGGTTATTGTTGGAGGTAAAGGGTGGGAAAGGCTGAAATGCTTTTTATTTTATGATCTCTGCACTCTGTTGGCTTTTTTAACTGCAATTATACTGTGAAAGTGTGCAGCACATAATAAAAAAGGCAATGGTGATTGCACATCCCTAAAAGCTTCCCCAGTCCATTTGATGTGGATTTTTCATTTCATAGTAACTGAGCTTGCACTTACTATGATTTGGAGTGCTCTGGGGTACTTTTTGAACAGGATACCTATTTTTCTAAAGTACTTGCCTAGCAGGACTCTAGGGCATTTATATTTCTAAAGTACCTTTTGAGTATTTTAAGTAATCTCTGAGGCATTTACTGGTATCCTTCATTTCCCCTTCTCTTTTTTATTTAAGCTCTTTCATGCTGCTCCAATGCACTCCTTAGAATCACAGCAAACTGCAAAGAAGAATCTAAGGAAATAGAGGGGTAGAGGGAGAGATAGGGACATGGAAGTAAAACAAGACATGAAAAGAAACACCAAGGGGACAGAAAAAGAGACTAAAAGAAAGAGAAGAGAGAGAGAAAATGAAGGAAATAGATACAGAAAGAGAAAAGCAGGACAAAACACCAAGAATGGGGGCTGCACTAGACTTCAGTCCAATAAAGCACTTAAGAACATACACCTGGATGATCAGACAAAGTGAGCTGGGAGACTAAGTCAGTGGGTGAATATCTCTGAGTTAATTTTGCCTTATTGCTTCGTGCAACTTGCAGGGGCAAAATTGTGCTGTGAACTTGCCGTTGGATTTGGCAGGACTATCAGCTTGTTTGCAGTGTTTGAAATGTGGGCTTAGCCCCAGTCTACACTATGAGTCTATACTAGTGGTCTACACTACACTACAATTCGAGTTAGGTCGAATTTAGCAGATTTAACCCTGCACCTGTCCACACGACAAAGCCATTTTTCTCGACTTAAAGGGCTCTTAAAATCAATTTCTGTACTCCTCCCCAACAATTTCAGGGATCAGCACTGAAATCGACATTGCTGGATCAATCTGGGATAGTGTCAGGACTGGCGCTAGGGTTTTGAGCACCCTAGGCGGACGGCAATTTCGTCACCCCACGCACTGGTCCCGCGGCTCCGGTAGAGCTGCCGCAGTGGTGCCTGCGGGCGGTCCACCGGAGCCACAAGCAGCCGACCGTCCGCAGGCACCACTGCGGCAGCTCCACGGGAGCTGCCTGCCACCCCCTCCAGCGGTGCCCTGACCCAAGGGGCCCCTGGGCTGCCGGCTGCTGCGGCGGTGCCCTGACCAAGGGAACACCCTGGGCTGCCGGCTTCCACGGCGGCACCCTGACCCAGGGTTAGAGCGCCTCTGTGGCAGCTGGCAGCCCGGGGTTTCCCTGGGCCAGAGGACCCCTTGGGCTGCCGGCTGCCGCGGCGGCGCCCTGACCCAGGGGACATCCTGGGCTGCCGGCTGCCGCCGGCAGCTCAGACTCCCTATCTTAACAACAGGGCTGCTCAACCATTTAAAAAAAATTGGGGGGCGCTTTTTGGTGCCCCCAAATCTCAGCACTCTAGGCAACCACCTAGTTCGCCTAAATGGTTGCACTGGCCCTGGATAGTGTGGATGCAATTAGATGGTATTGGCCTCCAGGAGCTACCCCAGAGTACTCCATTGTGACTGCTCTGGACAGCACTTTCAACTCAGATGCACTAGACAGGTACATAATAAAAGCCACAGGAACTTTTGACTTTCATTTCCTGTTTGGCCAGCGTGGTGAGCTCATCAGCACAAGTGACCATGCAGTCCCAGAATTGCAAAAGAGCTCCAGCATGGACCAAACAGGAGGTACTGGATCTGATCGCTGTTTGGGGAGACAAATCCATGCTATCAGAACTCCGTTCCAAAAGAAGAAATGCCAAAATATTTGAAAAAATCTCCAAGGGCATGATGGACAGAGGCTACAACAGGGACCTGCAGCAGTGCCACATGAAAATTAAGGCGCTCAGGCAAGCCTACCAAAAAAACAAAGAGGCAAACGGCAAGTCTGGGTCAGAGCCCCAGACGTGCGTTTCTATGATGATCTGCATGCAATTGTAGGGAGGGGGCATCTACCTCTACTTCACCCCATCTGTGGATACCTGCAATGGGGGAGTCTCATGCAACAGGGATGAGGATTTTGGGGACAAGGAACATGAGGTGTATGAGGATGAGGATAGCGCAAAGCACGCACGTGGAGAAACCATTCTCCTCGACAGCCAGGAACTGTTTATCACCCTGGAGCTAATACCTTCCCAACCCTCCCAAGGCAGGCTCATGGACCATGAAGCCAGAGAAGGCACCTCTGGTGAGTGTACCTTTTTAAATATAACGCATGGTCTAAAAGCAAGTGTGTTTAATGATTAATTTGCCCTGAAGACTGGGAAGCATGAATGGCCATTACAGCCCCTCCTTTTAAATGGCCAATCCAACAGGTGCTTGGTATGGGAATGGAGGGCGCTGCTGTTTGAAACCATTCCCACATGTTTTGAAGGTTGAAGAAGCTGAAAGACTGTGGCTTACCATGGGTACCTGCAAGCCAAATTATGTTGCCTGGTCCTGCGTGTGTGATCTCTCACACCAAACAGGCAGGCCCTCAATATAAGAGGCAAAATGTGACCTTGTACCAAAAGTACGTGTGCTATGTAATGTTAACAGCTTGGTTCACTGTGAAAGAGTCTACCCATTGTTCTCTAAAAGTGCCTTTTTAAATACTACTCTTCCTTTTTTTCCTCCCGTAGCTGGAAATGTTTCAGTGCTCCCCCATCATCTCAGTCTCAAAGGCTAGTGCAGATAAGAAGGTGAAAAAAATGCACTCACAATGAAATGTTTTCTGAGCTCATGCAATCCTCCTGCACTGAAAGACAGCAGAATGCATGGAGGCACACAATATCAGAGACCAGAAAAGCAGAAAATGAACGCGAGGACAGGAGGGACGAACGAGATGAGAGGTAGCGGGAGCAAGAAGAGAGGTGGCGAGAGCAAGATGAGAGATGGCGGCAGTGTGATGCGCGGAGGCACGATTCAATGCTGAGACTACTGGGGGATCAAACTTATATGCTCTGACATCAGATGGAGCTGCAGAAAAGGCAGCAGGAGCACAGACGGTTAAGGTCAGTACCCCTTTTGGTTTATGTACTGGCTGCCAAGGTAGTCCAGTCCCAAGATAGGGATATGTATTCTGTCTATCGCCCCACCACAGTTTGGGAAATGTGCAGGTCATAGTGGATGGTTTTGCTGTAATGGGATTCCCTGAGTCACTACCCTTGATAGCAGCAGCTCAGTGATTGCACTGGCTACTTGGATCACAGCAGCCCCTACAGTAGATTTACCTACTCCAAACTGATTCCTGACTGACAGGTAGCTGTCTGGCATTGCAAGCTTCCAGAGGGCTATCGCCACTCACTTCTCAACCGTGAGGGCTGCTCTCCTCTTGATATTCTTGCACTTCAGGGCAGGGGAAAGCAAGTCACACAGTTAAATGAAAGTGTCCTTACGCATGCAAAAGTTTCGCAGCCACTGGAAATCATCTCCAGACCTGCAACACTATGTGGTCCCACCAGTCTGTGCTTGTTTCCCGGGCTCAGAATCGATGTTCCACTCCATGAACCTGCCCCATTACCACTATGATGTCCAAATTGCCAGGGCTCGTGCTTTGAGAGAAGTCGGTGTCCATATCCTCATCACTATCATGATCACATTGTCATTGTCTCCTCGTCTGCCTTTGCAAGTTCTGTTTCTGCACATAATGCAGGATAATGCAAGTGTTTACAATGCTCACAACAGCAGTGGTCAGCTGAGTGGGCTCTGTGCTTGCAGTGGTATTGCTTCTGCAGGACAGCAGAAGAGCAGAGTTGCAGCGAAAGTGGTTGTTGGATGACGATGATTAGTAGTCCTACTGCACCATCTGCTGAAAGTGGTATGGCATCTGCTCGGAAAAAAGGTGCACAACGATTGTCTGCCTTTGCTTTCACAGAGGGAGTGGCGACTGACGACATGTACCCCAAACCACCCGTGACAATGTTTTTGCCCCATCAGGCATTGGGAGCTCAACCCAGAATTCCAATAGGCAGTGGAGACTGCAGGAGCTGTGGGATAGCTACCCACAGTGCAATGCTCTGAAAGTTGATGTTAGCCACGGTACTGTGGACGCACTCCGCCGACTTAATGTGCTTAGTGGGGACACACACAATTAACCATATAAAATCATTTCCTAAAAATTGACTTCTATAAATTGGACCTAATTTCGTAGTGTAGATATACCCTTAGTTTCTGACTGACTAGCTAGGCTAGAGTGACCCTCAGCTAGGGGAACAGCAGTGCGGTTTTTTGTTTTCTTTTAATAAGCCAGAGGCAGCTGAGTGAAAGGGGGTGGAGGGGAGTCACCTTTTCCACCTGTGGCCTATAGTATGAGTGTGGAGCGGCTTTAAAAAAAATAATCAGAGGCTTCTACTGGCTTCTAAGATAAAGGAAGCTGGCAGACTAAGGGAATTGGCCATTTGAGTTTGCTGGCAGAGGATGTAGTCTTTCTTCACAGTAAAGATGCTCCACAAGCAAGAACCCACAATAAGAGGAAAATTATATGATCATCAACACCACAGCTAGATTTTTGTTTGCCTGAATCTATGGCAGGGTTTCTCAGACAAGGATCACCGCTTGTGCAGGGAAAGCCCCTCGTGGACCGGGTCAGTGTGTTTACCTGCCCTGTCTGCAGGTCCGGCCGATTGCAGCTCCCACTGGCTGCGGATTGCTGCTCCGGGCCAATGGGAGCTACTGGAAGTGGCGGCCAGTAAGTTTCTCTGCCCGTGCCACTTCCAGCAGCTCTCATTGGTCTGGAGCAGCGATCCGCTGCCAGTGGGAGCTGTGATCGGACAGACCTGCAGATGAGGCAGGTAAACACACCTGCGTGGCCCACCAGGGGCTTTCCCTACACAAGCGGCGACTCCTGTTTGAGAAATCCTGATCTATGGGGCTCCAGGCAAGACAGGCATCCTGATCCTAGAGGCCTCTGCTCAGGTCCTGGTCATGATTTGCCAGAAATGCAGCCTGCACATCCCTGCCACACATAGCCAGGCAAGGGATACCACCTGGTGTGAGAGGTGTCTGTTGGTGGAGTCCCTCAGTTAGTTGATAAGAAAGCTGCAGGAGGAGGTGATTAATCTGCACAGCATTCGGGACTTTGAGGACTTGTTTGACAGGATGCACAAGGTGTGTCTAGGATGGAGGTTATTAGCTCAACTAAAGACTGCAGTGGTAACAGAGGAGGAAGGAGAACGAGCTGCTCTGCGAGGGTCTGGGGTAGAGGCGGAAGGGGGGGAGAATTGAGCTGCTGGCTATACAGTTCTCCCATCCTTTGAGTTCAAGAACCAATCAGTAGTATTGGCAACAAGAAAAGAGTAGCAGACCCTAATGGCTGAAGAAGAGGAGCCACCTGAGCAGAAGTCTGGGAGGAGCACAGTAACAAAAGAGGAGGAAACAGAGGATGATGGTAGTTGGGGATTCCCTTCTAAAGAGGAGGAGACAGAGGGTGATGTAGTTGAGGACTCCCTTCTGAAGAAGACAGAGGCATTCAGCTGCCGACCTGACATCCTGAGAGGTGTGCTGCCTGCCTGGAGCCTGTCTTTGAGACGTGCGAAGATTGTCATGGCTCATCTGTCCCATATTGCTCATCCACATAGAAACTTGTGATACTTCCTGTTATGACCCTGAACAGATCAGCAATGACTACAGAGCTCTGTGAGCAGTGGCATAGAGTTGAGGGGCAGGTGAAGTTATTGTCTATCCTCCCAGTTGAGGGGCAGGGCCCAGGGGGACAGACATCCTAGAGATCAATGCACAGTTTCACAGATGGTTTCAGTAGTGTGTGCTTTGGCTTTTTCGACCATGGGATGCTGTTCTGGGAATGAGGACTGCTAAGAAGAGATGGAGTCCACCTGACCAAGTAAAAGAGCATCTTCAGACACTGACTCACCAACCTAGCGAGAAGGGATTAAAAGTATGTAAAACTTTAGAACAGGGATCGGCAATCTTTGGCCCATGTCCCGCCAAGCTAAGTTTGTTTACCTGCCACTTCCACAGGTTCGGCCAATCGCGGCTCCCACTGACCGTGGTTCGCCGCTCCAGGCAAATGGGAAGCAGCACGGGTCGAGGAATGTGCTGCCTGCACTTCCCGCTGCCCCCATTGGCTTGGAGCGGTGAACCGCGGCCAGTGGGAGCTGCAATCAGCTGAACCTGCAGACATGGCAGGTAAACAAACCAGCCCGTCCCGTCAGGAGCTTACCCTGGCAAGCCACATGCAAAAGGTTGCCAATCCCTGCTTTAGAGCCTACAAGTCGAAGCATGAAGGGACATACAAATGTTTAGCACATCTGGCATTTAAATACCTTGCAACACTGGCTACAACAGTGCCATGCAAATGCCTGTTTTCACTTTCAGGTGACATTGTAAATAAGAAGCAAACAGCATTATCTCCCATAAATGTAAACAAAAAATGTTTGTCTTAGCTATTAGCTGAACAACAAGTAGGACTGAGAGGACTTGTATGAGATTAATTGAAAAATGCTTTCTTTTCTTAATCTTTTCTACAGTGCCATTAATCGAGACTATTTTTTAATCTAGTTGATTTATTTTACCTTAATAGCATGCATTAACTGTGATTAATTGACAGCCCTAATAAAAATGTTTTCAAAAGTCTAAATCAGAACAAAATGTTTTTGATTTTAACTAAATGAAACATTTTGATCAACTCAAATTGAACCTTGCGGTGGAATCTTTTTTTTTCCATGGGAAATTTCTTTCTTTCCTTCTCATTCTGCTTTGAAATGGGGGGTGGGGGAATGAAATTGCAGAATTAAAATCCAGATCCCCAAATCTAAAAAATGACTGTCATTTTTTTTTTAGTTTTATATTTAAAAGCAACTCTGTTGGTGTTCTACACAAAGCAGCAATGCACACAGCTAGTTGTGATGTCTGTAGTGCACATTTCTGCTTCATATAGACAAGCTCTAATAATCTTTCTTTTTAATATTAGGGTTGGAAGGGACCTCAGGAGGCATCTAGTCCAACCCCCTCTCAAAACAGGACTAATCCCCAGATTCTTACCCCAGTTCCCCAAAGGGCCCCCTTCAAGGATTGAACTCACCACACTGCGTTTAGCAGGCCCATGCTCAAATCACTGAGCTACCCCTCCCCCCTATCTTCTTTGGGGATGTTCAGTAGTGATGCAGGGAAGAGGAAGGCAAAACAGCAAAGTTAATGCATGCAAATGTTGAGAGGGAAAAATATTAAGGGGAGCTGACCAATGAACAGCATATCAGCTCCATGGGGGCTGTGGTGAGACCCCCCCCACAAATGGAAAGGGAAAACACGACTAATTAAGAGGATCCATGAGTAATACAGAGGGAATTCTTAAAACACATTTTATTCTCTTTATTTTTTTTTTGTCTAGTCTAGATTTTATTTTAATGTACAAGATATCTGGATATTCACCTAAATAATTTTATTTGTATACATATGAATACACAAACACATATAACTAGAAGGAACATATCTTGAATACATTTACTCATAGCTAATCTGTATATTTATTTAAAACATACATTTGAAAATAAATAAAATGCTGAACACCAGTATGCTGCTGAGCCAGAGCCTGATTAGCTGAGGTTTAGATTTTGGTGCATTAGATACATAGATTGATATTTGCAGACTTTGGTGCATAACAATAGGCCCCTAGATCCTCTGGTCTGATTTCCAACCCACTAAAATCAATGGGATTTTTTTCACTGATTTCAATGGACTTGAGATCAGGCCCTAAAATGTTTGGCCTGGTTTTTAGACATGTTGAGCACTCAAAACTCCTATTAACTGCTCCTTCTTAGAGTACAGAGCATCTCTGAAATCAGTACACTTTTTGGCAGTGATAAAATTCACCCTTGGTCAGAAGGATAGCACAAGTTATATGCATCACTTAGGTCCTATTTGGATTTAGAGTCTAATGTGAGGCACTCACATTTGAATATGTTGTCTATAGTTTTTTGTCATACCAGATCACAAGACTATGTTCTAAGTGTTGTCCCTGGCTATAACCAATACCTGGAATTTAGAGGAAAGAGAACATCCCCATAACACACTTATCTAACTGAGCAATGCTATCCACAGGGAACACATATCTTTCTGACCCCTTGTGGTTTTCAGTTTGGTTCATTATTTTTTATTACTATTGTTATTGCTAGATTGCCAAAGGTTGCCGATCCCTGGACTAAAGTCTAGATTTTTAAAAGTGTTTGGGCATTGCTTTGCTCAATGTTGTAAGGCCTAAGTAATTTGGGAGCATAAGTCTTATTTCAAAAATGCAGAATTAAAACCAATTTTGAAACCTTGGAAATTATCGTCAAACAGCACAGTTCTAGTTACAAATGAGTTTAAGAAGGCAATTCAGCAGCTACTGGATGTCTAAATAATGACAATTCTCTTTTGTGAGAAAAAAAAGGAAAAAAATAAATAGAAGAAGAAAATACTGAAAAATACTAACAAAATAGTCTGGAGAGAGAAGTTTAGTTCAATTTTTTCAGTTTTCCATAAGAGTCCAATGGTTCTTTAAGGGAACTACTATAGAACTCAGACTTTAATTTGAATCATCGAGACTATCACGTATGTGTATATTACTTTTATACTGGAATTTTTATGTCTTTTTAGTATGCACAGTGTAGCTGCTCTTTTTTCCTTTATGAAGGGAAATTTTTTCTACATAAAAATATTATGTGTCAGAAATTCAGAACGAGTTTTGTAGTTATTTTTCTCTGCGCAAACTATAAAATACCCTGACCTACATTTCTGTTGTAATTATTTTCTATATGGAGAAAACTGCTGACTTTACTATGAAAGATTTGTTCAACCTCTGTAGAAAATCTTAGCTTTTATTGATGTACAGCCAGCAAATGAAATAGCAATTACTAGTGTCAAATGTTGATACAGCAACATTTGTGGCTTTGTGAAGTAACAAGTGGAGATTTTAATTAACCATTTTAAAAAAAGAGAATGAAAAAGGGGGACAGAAAAGAAACTGGCAGATGAGATGGCCAGCATTTATGATTAACTATGAGGGTTTTTTTTTTGTTTATTTTGTTTTTTGTTTTGTTTTTGTTTAAATCAGGACAAGGAAATAAAGTTATTAGAAGTGGCAGTGTACCTTTCTCATGTGAAATATCGGGGATAAGATCCTCACCACTTCAGTATCACTCCATTGCATTCATTGCTAATTTACAGCAGAGAAGGATCTGGCCCATGGACATTAGTGCTCCCAGTGAAGAAAATTTACTTGCATGGGTAAAAGAGCTCCAGAGGTGATGGCAATTACAGGCCTGTAAGCCTGACTGCAGTACCGGGCAAGCTGGTTGAAACTATAATAAAGAACAATACAAAGATATTGGAATTGGAAAAGGTTAAGAAAAGGGCAACAAAATGATTAGGGGTATGGAACGGCTTCCGTATGAGGAGAGATTAATAAAACTGGGATTTTTCAACTTGGAAAAGAGACAGCTAAGGGGAGATATGATTGAGGTCTATAAAATCATGACTGGTGTAGAGAAAATATATAAGGAAATGTTGTTTACTACTTCTCATAATACAAGAACTAGGGGTCACCAAATTAAATTAATAGGCAGCAGGTTTAAAACAAATAAAAAGAAGTATTTCTTCACACAATGCACAGTCAACCTGTGGAACAACTTGTCAGAGGATGTTGTAAAGGCCAAGACCATAACAGGGTTCAAACAAGAACTAGATAAATTCATAGAATATAGGTCCATCGATGGCTATTAGCCAGGATGGGCAGGAATGGTGGCCCTAGCCTCTGTTTGCCAGAAGCTGGGAATGAGCGAAATGGGATGGATCACCTGATGATTATCTGTTCTGTTCATTCCCTTTTGGGCACCTGGCACTGGTCACTGTTGGAAGACAGGATACTGGGCTAGATGGACCTTTGGTCTGACCAAATAGGGCCATGCTTATGTTCTTATGAATAGTCCCATGAAAGTTAAACTGCTCTCCAATAGGAATAAAGAGTTCACAAGCAGAGAGAGAAGACGGCACACACAGACAGGGGAATAAGAGAATTTCAATCTAATGTTGATGGTTTGAGTAAAGATCAAATTGTAGATTATCTGCTGGACACTGTGGAAGGTCTGGATTCCTGGCTTCACTTGCCCCTGATAATCAGTTGCCACTGGAACTATGCTTACACCCCACCTAGTCCTCGGTCATTGGCTAGGTGAAGGATGAGAATGATGGAGGATGAGAGGGAGCAGTATTTAGCAGGTACTGTTGCGCAGGGTCTCATTCTCTAAGTCTATGTCTACACTGTGCTGGAGTTTGGACACTGAGGATGTAAATATCTGTGCACACCGAAGTGCTGTGCAGTAACTCCCCTGTGAACTCTGTGGGCACAAACTAAAAGAGTCCTAGTTTGCAATAATGTAGTCCTGTTTGAATATGATTACATATATGCAGACTAGGAATCTGTTAGTTCATGCCCACAGTGTCCACCTATGGAATTTATACTGCAGCCACTGGTGCTGGAACTAAGGGTTCTGGGGGTGCTGTCCCACCACGTGTCTTGAAGTAGTAATAACAATGTGTAAGGGAGTGGACTCACCGCTGCAGCACCTTCTGCTGGTCAACCATGGGAATTAGCTCTTCCAGTCTCCTGGAGCGCCCCCGGCAGGCTGGTGATCCACCTTACCGCTGATCCCCGTGTCCCTCCCAGGACCCCGGTGCCCCTTTCTCTGGGTTGCTGCCCCCCTGGCAGTATCCCCACACTCTGGGTCTCCCCACCCACGGAAACCTCCACCTACTAATCCCACTTACTCTCAGTGTAAGGCTACTGCCAGACACCATCTAGCCTCACTCCCTGGGGCAGACTGTAGTATACGCCACTCATCACTGGCAAGGTTGGGTTGGACCTGCTGCCTCTCTTTATAGCTGGGCTTCCCCTCTGCATCCCCGGAACTGGTCTTAGGCCCTCAGTTAGGCCCACAATCTGGGGCTTTCCTAGGCCAGAGCTCCCCATCTCCTCTAACCTTCCCTCAGCCCTGCTCCACTGCCAGTACCCTGCTCAGCTCCCTAGCAGCCAGACCCTTCTCTCTCTACAAGCAGAGAGAGAGTCCTGAGCTTCTGGCTGCCCTGACCTTCTTATAAGGAAGGCCCAGTTTGTCTGTTTGGGGCATGGCCCCAGCTGCAGGTACTTCCACCAATCAGCCAGGGCATTGCTCCTTTCCCCAACCCCAGCCCTCTGCAGGGATGCCATCCAGCTACACCACCCTAATCTGCGTGTGCAGGTGGCAGAGTCTTCCTCCGTGTGCCAGAGGTTGGTCCTGGCAGAAACTACTAGGGGCAGAAAGCTCCTGGACTACGATAGGGGGGACTGGGTGGATCCCCACGTGCTCAGTTGGCGCATGGGGCTCTCCACGCTTTCGACCCCCCTGCACGTACTCCAGGAGGTGGAGGCCGCCTTGTCACCTGTTTCTCTTGTCTTCCTGCAGCGGGGTCTGTGAGAGGGAGCTCCCCGCCCACCCGACCCCGGGCCCTCAGACATTTTTATTGGACCTCTGTTCCGCGAGCCCCCCTGACCTCCCAGATCTCACACTCCGAGTCGGCTGTGCACTCTGCAGCTGGTCTGGTTCTGAACCACACCTAGAGACTACCTGTAAACGCTTGTGCTCCACACACTGCATCTCCTCACCTTCGCGTCCCGCCCCAATACCAAATGGCAGGACTATCTTCCATCTAAAGGGGGTGAGGAGCCCCGGTGGGCCAGCCTTTATTTCACCTTGGTCCCACGGCCTGCCGGAGACATCAGTTGGCAGCTCCTTCACGGAGCCGTGAGCACGGACATGTACCTGGCATGATTCACACCCGTTCCCAAGGCCTGCCCCTTTTGTGGAGTGAGGGAGAATCTGGCACATGCCTACCTTGAATGCGCCAAGTTGCTGCCCCTGTTCCAGCTCCTTCAGGACATCTTGTTGAGGTTCTGGCTGCACTTTTCCCCGCACCTGTTCCTTCATGCACATCTCATCCGTGGCCCCACGAAGTCGCGAGACTTCCTTGTCAACCTCCTCCTGGCTCTGGCCAAACTTTCCATCTACACTACCAGGAGGAGGATACTGGATGAGGGGATGCACTGCGACTGTAGAACCTATTTCCGTTCTTCCCTAGTTTCATGCATCCAGGCAGAGTTCCACTGGGCAGTGTCCGTTGGCTCCCTCGACACCTTTGAAGAGCAGTGGGCGCTGTCTGGGGTTCTTTGCTCGATGTCCCCATCCGGTACCATCATTTTGAACCTATGACCTTCACCTCACTCCCTGATTTTCTCATTTGTAGTCCCCCACGTTCATTTGGTCCCTGGGTCCAGTGGTCCCTCCTGCTAGAAGCTGGGGAAGGGGCCTTTAGCAGTGGGTGTTTGTGCCCGCCTGCCTCCCGGGTTTCCAATATGACAACCCAAATACATGGTTTCTGTGGTTTCCATCATCAGCAATCCCCCCTATAAAAATTGTTCCAGCACCCCTGATCACAACATGTTAGTGCGCACTTCTGTTCGCAACCTGATGGTCTGAACTGCGGGACAGTGTAGCCAAGCCCTTAGTTGTCTATATCCAAGGTAATATGAATCTTACTCAGCTTGTTCCATACAATTGTTTATGAAAATCAGTAAAAACTGGGGACAAATCCATACAAACTTGATTGTTTAGAAGAAATGTGATAAGAGGTCTTTCAAGCTCCTGGTAAAGTCACAATTTGGCCTGGCAATGATCTGAAAGATTCTAGAAATGGCAGAAACATTTTAAAGCTGAAATCACTTAAATCTGTTTTGACTGGTTAATGGTAATGGCATGAACATGAGGTTACCAGCCTTTCTTAGTCATTGTTAATGTATGGGTCACTAAATGGGACCAGTGTGACAATTGGACTGAAAGGAGCAATTTTCCATTCATGGCTGTCACTCCCATCATCTCCTGGGATCCACCATGACACCATAATTTCAGGCCATTGTTGTCCTGCTAAAAGGCATCCTGAGCAGATCGCGGACCTGGAACCAGATGACATAATCTCTGCCTCCCACCAGCTACACTCCAGACAACACATTGTCTCACCCAATGTCAAGTGTCATTTTTTTTTCTTGTCTTATTTTTCCTCTTTCTCTTCTTTTGCTTTCTGTCTAGTAATAGTCTGACTTAGACACTGACGACTCCTTCCTTTATGACACTGCTGTAAATCTGTGACCAGAAAGGAAAGCTAAAAAGCACCATATTAGACTGGCCAGCACTGGTACAAGTTTGGTAGGTCATAAATTGTCTAAGTGCACTGAGCCTGTGTTATGCAGCAATGAGAATATACATGAAAGTCAGCACCAGAACCAAAAATGGTGTTTTCTAGCTTGGCTTTTCTTTTCTCTCTTCCTTTGTGTGTGTTTGTCTTGTTTTATCTTACAGACAGCAGGATCAGACTCAAACAGCAGTAGCACAAAACCATCTAAGCTAACTGTCTTTTGCTCCCAAAGGACAGTTAATACCATCTAAAATGATCAAATAGGGATTGTCCTTCTAAGAAATCTATTCAGCTAATGGGAAAAGAAGCAAGGGCTATTGTTAAAATGAAAGCCTTCCTTAGTGCTTTACATTTCAAATGCTTTAACTCTTTTTCCTTCTTTTGCTGTTTCTTTAAAAAATAAAACAAAAACATTGAACATATTTTAATGGTGATTGTTACCAGCAATAGCTTGATGTGACATGCCTCTGATGAAGTGGGTATTCACCCACGAAAGCTTATGCTCCAATACATCTGTTAGTCTATAAGGTGCCACAGGACTCTGTTGCTTTTTACAGATCCAAACTAACATTACTACGCTTCTGAAGCTTGATGTGAAACTCCAAACCACACTTCACTATTTAATGATGTAACAGTGAATGAGGGTTTCATTAACATCTTCTCCTTTTGGGGCCTGAGACACCCCCCTTACCAACGAAATAGCGTGCATGAATGTATAAGTGAGTCATGCAGTTAAGCAGTTACATGAGGCAGTGAGATCTGGATGTTAGCTGCAGCTCCACCATTGTTCTGAACACCAGAGCTGATGAGCACATCTGTTTTCTCTCCTGATTTGTGCTGCAAATGTTGTAGTATGAAATAACAAAGACTAACTTTACATGGGATTCAGTGTATTTGTTTAAAGCTTAGAGAAAAGTATGACCTTCAAAGCATGAGCTCCAGGCCAAGGTGCAACTTCAAACAGTTGTGCAAGCTCTCCTAGTGTGAGTCTGTTGATCTGGGCTGAGAGGCTGTGTAGACATACTTCAATAAAGGATTGGTGTAGGCAGGCCTAGTCTCCGGAGACATAAACTCAGAAAGACCTCGGGGTTCTTTATTTAAAGAGGAGATTTTTGCACCATGGCAACTTTGGCAAACTTTGGCCCCATATAAAATAGTTAACACACAGTTTTAATTTACTATTTGACTATAGAAATGGAATAAAAGCAACAAATGAAGCAATGAACCCTAGTCAACAAATTAACTCTCCACCCTAGTCACAAATGTGTTCAGATCCGCTAGACCAATCTTCTTGTCTGACAGACCGGACTTTATATCATCAAGAGAGATTTCAGCATGTTTCACTCTTAAAGGCTCTTTCTCAGTAAGAGAAATTACTTAATCCTGACCCATTAAAAACTAGTATGTGGTGTGTGTGGTGGTGGTGTTTGTCAATGTTTCATGAAGAAAAAGAAATCAATAGTTAGTGCAGCTCCCATGACAAAAGGAAATATGGCTCATGTTGTGCTAATGTGCACAGAATTTGAATGATTCCAGTGAAATTTTGTTAGCATTCCTCTGGGCGTCCAGCAAGAAGTATCACAGTCTTACATCCCAGTGCTAATGTCTATCTCATAGTGGATAGCATTCTAGCCAGGTCATCTCTGTATCTGATGCAGTTTAAGATCATCAGGAAGTTCCCCCAAAAATGGATGATTACAACTTCAGTCCAAATGTACTGTGTCACCTGCTTCCATTCTAGCCCCTTTCCAACCATTGCTTGAACTGCTGAGGCTTTTTCTTATTTGCCTCCCTGATCAAAGAGCAAAAATCATTTAAAAAGGAGGACTTTTGAACACATTTTGCCTGCACAGACCTATCATTCAGTTGGGTCTAGTAATTTACTCTTTGTCAAATCCTATTTGTGGTTCTTTGCCAAGAATCATCTTATTATGCGATCACATGCTCTCATTCTCTTTTTCCGTCTCTTCTTTTATTATTTTCTGAATCATGCAGCAAGAGCAAAAGAAAAAAGGACAAAATCATGGTAAAATATATGAGATGTTTCCAATGAGATAAAAAATTGTTCCAGCAGAAAGCACCTCCCAAATTATCCAACTTTTTTTCCATTCTGCGCCATTTTCTCAGGGCACTTTTCATAGGACACTGATGAAATTGTTTGAAAATTAGAGAACCTCATTGCCTAACCAGGCCACCAGTTTGTCACTCCCCAGAAATACTACCCCTGCTGCTGAGGCTTCCTTCTCCAAAGGCTGAATTATCCACTAATTTTCATGCTGATGAAGGTTCACCATCTAACTGTGCTTACTTTTAATTGCTTTTGAGCTATTGTAAAGGAAACATTCAACAACCAAGAGCGCACAAGCTATACCCAAGCATTGTACCAAATAACTCTTGCTTCACAGATACTAGATACTAGAGTGATATATTGGCATGAGCACACACTATAGTATCCTCAGGTACTGTCTCTGCATTTAAACATTATTACTTGAAGAGCAAGTGGTAGCTGTGTCTGTGGGCAATATGAAGTGGAGAAAAGCCACACAATTAGAAGACCTCAAGAACCTCTGGTTTTAGTTGCAATTTGAAACTCTTGAAAGCCCAGACGTATGGAAGTGCATATATAGTTATAATATTCATTTTTGTGGTGTATGAATGGATGCTGAAACCAGACTTTTAAAAAAATGTATCCCAGAGATAAGGACAAATGAGGACACCAAATTATTACAGGTACTTTAGGCTAACTTGATTATTGAATTTTTTCAGCTGCCTCCTTTTATTTTGTAGTTGTCATTTGCTTTACCACAGAGGAGATATCATTTATACTATCCACAATTAAATACTTCATTTTAGCAACCACAGAAGCTGGTCTGGTTGTCAAAATAAGTGACTTGGAGCAAAGAGAGACTGTGTCTGAAGTAGTAACAGATGCTCAAAATATACCTTCATGAAAGCAGGGCTCTCCTGAGTTGATGGACAGCCAACTGCACAGGAGAAGATGGAGCATGTGACAAAATAACGTAATCTGGTAAGTATTTAAACTGTGATTAGTTTATTTTAGGAAAGATAGATGCTTGCTTGGGTAGGTTTTTGTGCACTATTATGGGGTACAAATGAAGACTGTTTCTGGGACTTTAAACAAAGATTGCACATGGAAAACATCAATAGAATGTTAAATTAGCTGCCATTCACTAGTTCTAGTGTTTATTAGCATAACATGTGAGTGTTGAGGTTTTTCAGAGCAGTGCCAGGGATTTAGCCATATATCTTGCATTAACCTTCAGAGAATATCTGCAGCTAAATCCCATGCACTACTTTAGAAACCTCACCCCCCGGCTAACTCACCTATAAACTACTTATGTATGTTGTATAGGCTACTGGATAGTCATATCATCAGTCTGAGTTTCCTGAAGATTGAATCAAGATTTTTTTTTACACTTTGGAGGATAACTGAAAATACTGATTTCCTTATCTTCCATATTCTGGGTCTTACTTGGAAATATTGTGCCTTAGCACAAGAAACTGGCAATAAGTGATTACCCAGACATTTTTTTTTATGGCAAAGCCATGAATGGTGTTCTGCAACGAGTGCTACAGGTCCTTCGGGGCCCTCACAGTCATGATACTCCCTTTTCCAGTATCCCCACTAAGGGATACAGAATTGAATCTGACAGTGATACAGGACAGTTCCAGGAAAATTCAGTAAAGCCAAGAAAAGGCAGCTGCAGCCCACTGATGCATAAATCCCTTAAGGCAGCTGCATCTACTTGGTAACCAAAGAGCTTATAAAGTATCTGCAAGTTTTCCTGTCGAAGTCCAGGGCTCTTGCACAGATTTGTGGCAGGGCATAATCACAGATCCTATAGGCAAGGAGCACAGGACTTACTACCTCCATGTGTCCTGGGAGCTGCTTTACCCAAAGGGGGAGGGGACATGTTCAGGATTGACCCCTTCCTCCTCCCCCTCACCACTGTGCAGCAGCCTATTGAGTAAGCCTAATGTACCAAGAAGAACAGGTAACACCACCATGCATAAAAAGATACTTCCTTGGGGCACAACCTCTCCCCAGGCTCATCCTGGAACAGTGCTGCTCTACAGTGGCCCTGTGCACAATATAGTCCAAAGAAGGCACAGGAAATAACCATTATCATACTCACCATAAAGTTATTTATGTTCTGTAGTGAAGCCCCCAAGAGGCCAAATTTCTATTAAATATGATTATTTCTGCCTATTTCTAGCATGCTCAGCATGGCATTGAGGTTTCAGACCCTGTCAGCCTAGACAGTAGCACTGTAAGCAATGAATGTGGAAGAATACTTTGTTTATAACCTGGATACAGCTCTACTGGAAATTGTGGAGGACCTGAATCAGTGCCTGGGCACCGCTAATGACCTCTAGCAATGCTTAGAACATTAGTAATCTTAAAGAACACCTTAGTAAGTCACCGATAAATTGTCTCCTTCCTTCTTCTCTATAATGTGTCCCATCTCTGAGGATTTTTATTTATTTAGTACGTAGCTGACTGATGAATTACACTAAACAGAGATAATCTTGTGGATGGTTCAGAAGACCAGTATGAGGATGGAAAAAGCTTTTAGCATCAGCAGTGACCAAATGTTACCATCTAAAGGCTTCCCACAGGCTTCCGTGAAGGCAGGTAGAGGTCACAGTGCAGATCGCATTGAACAGATAGCTACTTTAACACACACACACACACAGACACACACACACACACACACACAGAGTTATGTCTCACTGGCATGCTTGTCAGTAGAGAGACCAAAGACTGAAAGGGCACAGAGACTGAACTAGTCTCAGCCCCATATAGGAGATCCTACAATGCAGCCCATCACTTATCCTGGCCTGGTACAACTTGCACAAAAGAATGGCATATTTGAAATTCCATGTATGAAGAATCATCATGAGATTGTCTGCTTGAGGATCCCAGGAATGTTAAAACTGTAGGGGGTGAGGGCTCTGCCTGGGGCCGGCAATGGGGGGCTTGGGGTGTGGGAAGGGCTCAGGGCAAGAGTGGGAGTGTGGGGGGTGAGGGCACTGGCTGGGACTGGGGATAAGGTGTTGGAGTGCAGGCAGGCTGCTCCGGGACAGAGGCCAGAGAGGAGGACTCCCCCGAGCCCTTTCCCTGCCGGCAGCAACAAGCTCTGGGGATGGAGCCCCCCTTTCCTGCCCCCCAGCAGCACACTCACCCCCACCACTGTCACTGCATGTGCTCCTAGGGCCCCTCTCAAGTCCAGGAATCTCCCTCGCCTCCCCCGTGATGGGTGCCAGGGGGTGCTGCGTGTGCCTCCTCCCCTGCTATTGCCCCTGATTGTAGCCTCACGGGGGGTGGGGGATGGGGCTGCCTCCTTGCCCAGCATGGGGCA